>NW_017727939.1:18453-26716 GCF_001865875.1 Lupinus angustifolius
AATGGTAGAATCATAAACATTTATATTCATCACTTAAACAATACTACGACCATAAAAGAGATTAGGTTGTCACACCCTAACCATTGGTGACTCTAATATTGAATGAGTGATGAATGTAAGATCTTAAGAAAAGCATGCTTAACTTGGCAAATAAACTAAGTAGTACAACTACTCCAAAGTTTATTTGTTAAGTGTTTGAAACAAGTAGTTTTATTGACTTGAAATCATTTTTTAGGTGATCAATCTAAAAAGAGCATTAAGTACTTTTCAAACAAATAATATTAACCAAAGCACCAACTTGAATGATTAAAATCCAAACTTTTGTAAATTAAGAAGAAGTAGAAATTACATAACCTTGTTCAAAAGAAAATGTTTAGGAGCATGAGCTATCCATCCAAGGATTGGATGCTTTTGAGTTCCAAATAGACAACGCTCGAGAGTGCTGTTAATTCCAAGAATGAGTGTTGTTGAGTTGAATCTTTGGCGTAGTGAATATAATAGGCGAATAAACATTCAACAAATCCCTAAGCGTTATTGATTATTATTTTTTCAATAAATAAATTAGACTATGTTAATTTTATTTTACGCTTTTCTTTAAAAAAATATGGAAAATCTTGAAAAGTCACAAGTTACAATAACGCTCACTACAAAGAGCGATGTTAAATCGATGCAAATCAACAACACGTTTGCTTCACGAAGTGTTGTTGAACTTTGACGAAAACATTTAATATAGCTCATTGTAGAAAGCGATATTGAATATTTATCCACTTATTACATTTAATAACACTTGCTTCAAAGAGCAGTGTTGATTGTCCTTTGTCTTGTATTTAACAGCATTGTGCGTTGTGCTAACAAACGCTATTGAATGACCATTGGTAAATGTGAATTATGACATAATGACATTAGGATTAAGAAATTAGTAAATCCTTATTTGAGTTCTAAACATCATCTAATCATACATTTTCTCAATACATTACCGGTTATTAATTATTAAAGATATCGAAAATAATAAAGTAGGCTTATATTGGCCACAAAAATACAATGTTTTTTCTTCATTTTTCAGTATGGGACCAAAGTAAACACAATCAGAAGCAAACACCTGTTTTATTAATCAAATATAGTTTTGCATTCAAATGCAAGTTGGAAAATACATCAACCACTTGTGATTATTAGTTAAAACATTAAAATATTAACCAAACAAAATATTTACTTTTATTCATAATTCCTTAACTGAATGCTGGGAATAATACTATACAGTAACAAGAATTATACATTTATTCTTATAATTTTTTCATCTTTTAATTAATAAAGATTTCATTACTGACAAAAACAAGAATGAAACATCTAGTAAATATTAATTACTGCTTTGTGGAGTCAGTAGCCTTGATGGAGAGACTTTTCTAGTGCTGATAATAACCAACTAGCAAGTTTTGTTGTGCCAAATTTTGAATGATGGAAAAAGGTTGAAAAATACTAGTTGCATAAAGAGCAAAATATATAACATCATCACTAACTTTGACAAAGGTGTTAAGAGCATTCAACTGGACATCTGCACTAGTGAAATATACTGTGATAACTGCAAACTTTTGTTGGGATATAATGTATATCCAATAACCAATTCATCATATTTATAATAATAAATTTATATTTCTCATTATCTTAATAGTTAATATCATATTCATTGTTTGTAAAAATAATTAATATGAAATGTCCTTGATTAAAATTAGAGACTTATTAATGTAATAAAGATTATAATAATGAGAAATAAATCTTTTATAATTTTAATCTAAATTGTTCTTAATCATAGGATTATTAAGCTTTGGACATCATTAATCTAGATAGATCAATATATATAGTAGTGTTTATTAGAAAAATGTTAATAAATCTCATTTATTAAACTACACATATAAATGGTGCATATAGAGATATGACTATTGAACTGACTCAAATGAGAATTCCTAATGATTAATATATTACATTTGAATTGTCAATAAGATATTCTTATGAAAAAAAATATTTTCCTTAGACTTGAGATTTTCATAGTAATTAACAAGTTATTTATTATGTTTTGATATCAGACACCTAAGGTCTTATAGTGTTAGTTGAATGATTATTGGGTATAGTTAAATTCTTGAAGGATTAATGATTAACCGAGAAAGAATCCATCAACTCATGGTAATGAGTTTTAGCTTTATATTAATAAAGACCTTGGCCAAGGGTAATTGAATGAATGAAGAAATGAGTTTCTTAAGTCATTCACTATGCTTTAACTTATTAAAATTTGATAAATATACCATATTCTAGAGTTAACATAGAGTTGCAAAGATGAAAGGAAATATTATATTAATCTTCTAATGGTTCTAAATTAAAAGATATTACTTCATTTATATTCGGTCGTTAAGGAGTGTTGCTAGATGCCAACCTTGATTAGTAAATTAATGAGTTAATTTACTACTGATTTAGTAATGAATCTACGGGGTCACACACTAACGAGTGTTCAGATTTTTGTTGGACGAGAAAATATTATTGATTAAATTAAATAGTTTAATTTTGTATATTTACTTTTAAGTTGAATATTATTGTATTTTTTGCTAGCACAAAAAATACAAATAATAATATTCAATCATCTATAATATAATTAAGTGAGACTTAATTGGAATATTTCAAATGTTTAAAACTAATAGTCGGTTTTGAAAACAAAAAACAAAATGTTGTACTAAATTAATGGGTTTTTAATTCACACTAAATGAATTGAAGGAGGTTTTGGTTTTATATTTTGCAAACCAAAAACTCACGTAACTAGAATTGTAGTAAGTTACAAAGGCAGTACACAAAGAAAAAAAATGTTTTCTTTCAATCCTTTTATTTTGGTTTTTTTGGAAATATTATATTTTTTTTTTGAGTTGAATTTCTGTTCCACGGATCAAGTGTTGATACAACAAGGATTGATCTCGGTTTGGATACGTGTGTATGACCTTCATACTTTTGAAGGATAACTTTTTCGGAAGCCATTGCAGTCTCCTAAGGTATTTTTACAAACATGTTTTGTCTACTTATTATAGTGTATGCATATTTCAATACAAATAGATCAATAATGTTTTGTTGTGCATGTTATGAACACACTTTCTAAACCTTCAACTTCAATTTTCCACTTGACGGAGATTTGTAGCAAAGGCTCAACAATTTTGAATGATGTTCAATATTATCCAACTTAACTGCATTTATGACTGTTGCTTCTAAATTTGAGTAAACATCAATAGGCAAAATAGGCAGTATTGTTCCTGAGTCAATTAGAATGTTACTAAATCTACTACCACTTGTGGAAGAGATTCCATATTCTACTCTTTTATTACCAACAATAATGCTTCTAAGGTTAAGTAGTAACATACTTCATCTTAGAACATTGGTGTTGAGACAACACCATCACCAAAGACCACAACATCTTCTCCAAAGTTGAGTTTTCTAGGGGAGGTAGTACCTAAAAATGATGGGCCTAAACAATAGGATAATTTTCCGTGTATTATAGAGTCAAGTTATGTTATGAGCGACACATATCCATTTCCAAGACCAACTATACCAAAAATTCTCCTTGATCCATTTGAAAAAGAAAAATGTTATTGTTTCTACATCCAATTATAGTTTTAGGGAATGTTATTGTTTCTATATCCATTTCCAAGACCAGTTGTACGAAAACCTTCTCCTTGATCCATCCCCGTATCTAATCTTATATTTACAACTTTTTTTATCACCATCTAAAGAACAAGTAGTGTCTCTCACAAATGTACATGTATTAGAAGTGAAATAAATGGTTTAGTATGTTGTGGAGTTTGAAGGGTCAAATATTGGTGTGGTTTGTCTGTAACAAGGGTGACAAGGCTGACATCGCAACAAAATAATATTATTACTAGTGTCAATAATACTTAAGATTTTGATTGGAGGGGTGCCAATTGAATAACTCATTAGATATATGTAAACCCTCCTAGGGCAGCCTTTGATTCCAAGGGCAAGAGAAGTTATGATGGTCCTACAACTAGGGCCAAAGCCAAGGCATGGATCCTTAAGGTCTCAAAGGACACAATTGACCCAGGAGAGGGTATGTGAGGAGGACATTTATGTCCTTAGGTCACTTTCTACTTAGGTTTATTTTATTTTCATTGATTCAAATAAATGAGATTGCATTCTCATATAGTCTTAGGTTTATTTTCATTCAAGTATTTTTAATATTTAATTCATGTAATATGGGTTGGGATTTATTTGTAACATGGTCCATATTTCGTGACCAAGTAGTTCACTTAGGTTCAAGGGTAAGCCTTTCACGTGGCTAGGGCAAATGGAAGTCAATGCATGATCATTTCAAGGAAGGAGGCACGTAAGGAACTCTATCTATAAGGACAAACAAGGAGATAAGGCAATTCAGCTAACACTTTATCTCTAAGGCAAACAAGGAGATAAGGCATGGAGGGAAAACGAATTTAAAAGAAGATAGGTTTGTTTTAGCAATTTGAATTTGAATTTGAATTTGAATTTGGATTTGAAAGAAGATAGATTTGAATTTGAATTCAAGGGTATATGGCACACGTTTTCAAACTTGGAGATAAAGAGAAGATTATATGAAGATTAAAGAGAGATTAATCAATCTCCCAAAGATGCACACGGCTAGAAACAAGGAAAGAAGATAGGAAGCTCAATCTTTTAAGGTGCACAAGGCTATAAAATAGGGAATCCTAATCTCATCTCCAACCAACAACAAATCAGATTGGATTCAAATTAAATATGATTAGTTCCTCAAGATGAAGTCAAATTGATCAAGTCTCTTCCTTCTCCTCAACAAATTCGGCCAACCATCCACCAAAACCGAATTACACTCAAGACTAAGTCAAACAAGCAATTCAGCTCAACCAATTGATATTACTTAGGATTTTATTTTTATGTTTATTAGAAGATAATTTGATTTCTATCTTCTATTTTATCTATTCAGCCAAGGCAACTTTGCCTATTTATAGTTTGATCAAATCATTAATAAAGGTTAAGTTGAATTTTGAGTAAATTTGAATTGTTTTAGTTGAGAGCACTTCTCCTAAACCTAGGTTGGCCGTGGCCACCACCATACTTGTTCTTATCAAGCATCCTTGCTTGTGGCGAACCCCATAGCTTATCAAGCAGCATTGCTTGTGGCGCTCCTCACCTTCCATTCTTTTCCACCTTCACCTTCATCCTACAAACCATACACAAACCCTAGCCTAATTATACATCCCAAACCGAAGCCACATCTACCCCAAAATTACCCTAATTCCCCAAAACCGAATTCACACATTCACAAATCTAAGTTCAAGCTAAAACGATCCTTTAATTCAAAGGCAGCCCCAAGAGGTTGTCATCAAGTGGTCATCAGAGCTAGTTTTGGCTTGAAACCCAAGTCATGGCCAATGAGGCCAACCAAAGGACAAACATCTTCCTTTCTAGGTGTTTGGTCCAAGGAAACATCTGCCTATTAAGTATTGATGGTGGTTGTACCAACATGGCTAGTTCAAGGTTAGTTTCAAAACTAAACCTTGAGACTAAACCACATCCCACTCCTTACCAACTACAATGGTTAAGTGAGATTGGGGGGATTATTGTGAACCAGCAAGTGGAGGTTCCCTTTTCAATAGGGAAATATGAAGATGTAGTTCTTTGTGATGTGGTTCACATGGAGACCAGCCATATACGTTTGGGTCGTCCATGGCACATGGATAAGAGGACCATCCATGATGGATTTTCAAACAAATACACTTTTTTTCACCAAAATCGAAAGTTGGTGTTACGTCCCTTATCTCCTACACAAGTGATTGAGGATCAGAAGACTCTGAAGAAAAAAATTGAGGAGGAGAAAAAGGCAATTGTGTGTAAAAAGGAAATTGAAAAAGAGGGAAGTGAGAATATTTTGGTTCCAAAACAACCCCTACCTCCACTACAGGGTAAAGAAATTTTAGTTACTACTAACAAGTCTCAGGAGGAGAAAAAGGCAATTGTGTGTGAAAAGAAAGTTCAAAAAGAGGGAAGTGAGAATATTTTGGTTCCAAAACAGCCCCTACCTCCACTCCAGGTTAAAGAAATTCTTTTTACTACTAACAAGTCTTTGCCTAGTTTTATTCACAACATTTTGCAGGAATTTGGAGTGAACCTTATTAAAGAAGAAGCACCTATTCATCCATACATTTTGGAGGCTGACTTTTACATTGGGCAAGTTATTCATATGGATGTGATTAGCACAAGCCTTGATGACTCAATTCTTACGAAGTTTTTTAAGGATGAACGTTTCCTCACAAAATTACTATTTGGTGCATGTGTTATTGCTGGACTATTCATCAAGGGTATAATCAATGATGAATATGTGGAGAATTGGTTGTTACAATTCAAGAAGATGGTCTTTGATCCAGGAGGTGGTGATACCTCAAATTTGAGGACAAATTCTTTTCAAGAAAGAGGGTATGATGTAAACCAAGGGGGGCAACCTATGATTTTTGGAGGCCATGTTCTTGCAAAGAATTTATAGCATAGTTTGGTTTATTTTATTTGCATTATTCAAATAAATGAGATTGCATTCTCATGTAGTCTTAGGTTTAATTTCCTTCAAGTATTTTTAGTATTTAATTCATGTAATATGGGTTGGGACTTATTTGTAACATGGTCCATATTTCGTGACCAAGTAGTTCACTTAGGTTCAAGGGTAAGCCTTTCACGTGGCTAGGGCAAATGGAAGTCAATGCATGATCATTTCAAGGAAGGAGGCACGTAAGGAACTCTATCTATAAGGACAAACAAGGAGATAAGGCAATTCAGCTAACACTTTATCTCTAAGGCAAACAAGGAGATAAGGCATGGAGGGAAAACGAATTTAAAAGAAGATAGGTTTGTTTTAGCAATTTGAATTTGAATTTGAATTTGAATTTGGATTTGAAAGAAGATAGATTTGAATTTGAATTCAAGGGTATATGGCACACGTTTTCAAACTTGGAGATAAAGAGAAGATTATATGAAGATTAAAGAGAGATTAATCAATCTCCCAAAGATGCACACGGCTAGAAACAAGGAAAGAAGATAGGAAGCTCAATCTTTTAAGGTGCACAAGGCTATAAAATAGGGAATCCTAATCTCATCTCCAACCAACAACAAATCAGATTGGATTCAAATTAAATATGATTAGTTCCTCAAGATGAAGTCAAATTGATCAAGTCTCTTCCTTCTCCTCAACAAATTCGGCCAACCATCCACCAAAACCGAATTACACTCAAGACTAAGTCAAACAAGCAATTCAGCTCAACCAATTGATATTACTTAGGATTTTATTTTTATGTTTACTAGAAGATAATTTGATTTCTATCTTCTATTTTATCTATTCAGCCAAGGCAACTTTGCCTATTTATAGTTTGATCAAATCATTAATAAAGGTTAAGTTTTATTTTGAGTAAATTTGAATTGTTTTAGTTGAGAGCACTTCTCCTAAACCTAGGTTGGCCGTGGCCACCACCATACTTGTTCTTATCAAGCATCCTTGCTTGTGGCGAACCCCATAGCTTATCAAGCAGCATTGCTTGTGGCGCTCCTCACCTTCCATTCTTTTCCACCTTCACCTTCATCCTACAAACCATACACAAACCCTAGCCTAATTATACATCCCAAACCGAAGCCACATCTACCCCAAAATTACCCTAATTCCCCAAAACCGAATTCACACATTCACAAATCTAAGTTCAAGCTAAAACGATCCTTTAATTCAAAGGCAGCCCCAAGAGGTTGTCATCAAGTGGTCATCAGAGCTAGTTTTGGCTTGAAACCCAAGTCATGGCCAATGAGGCCAACCAAAGGACAAACATCTTCCTTTCTAGGTGTTTGGTCCAAGGAAACATCTGCCTATTAAGTATTGATGGTGGTTGTACCAACATGGCTAGTTCAAGGTTAGTTTCAAAACTAAACCTTGAGACTAAACCACATCCCACTCCTTACCAACTACAATGGTTAAGTGAGATTGGGGGGATTATTGTGAACCAGCAAGTGGAGGTTCCCTTTTCAATAGGGAAATATGAAGATGTAGTTCTTTGTGGCTTTATCCTCATCCTCGTCCTCATCCTATCCTCATCCTCCTTCTCGACCTCATCCTAACCTCATCCTCATCCTATCCCCATCGTCACCCTCATCTTCATCCTCATCCTCATATTCATCCTCATCCTATACTCATCCTATCCTCATCAACATCCTGTCCTCATCCTTATCCTCATCCTCC
>NW_017727939.1:26816-27082 GCF_001865875.1 Lupinus angustifolius
CATCCTCTTCCTCATCCCGATCCTATCCTCATCCTCACCCTCATCCTCATTCTCATCCTCGTCCTCATCCTCTTGCTCATCCTCATCCTCATCCTATCGTCATCCTCATTCTCGTCCTCCTCTTATGCTAATCCTCGTCCTCATCCTCTTCCTCATCCCCCTCCTCTTCCTCATCCTCGTCCTCTAACCATCCTCATCCTATTCTCATTCTCATTCTTGTCCGCATCCTATCCTCGTCCTCATCCTCATCCTATCCTCATCCCCAT
>NW_017727939.1:27182-28321 GCF_001865875.1 Lupinus angustifolius
GTCCTCATCATATCCTCTTCCTCATCCTCATCCTCATCCTATCCTCGTCCTCATCCTCATCCGCATCCTATCCTCTTCCTCATCCTCTTCCTCTTCCTCATCCTCTTCCTCTTCCTCATCCTCTTCCTCTTCCTCATCCTCTTCCTCTTCCTCATCCTCTTCCTCTTCCTCATCCTCTTCCTCTTCCTCATCCTCTTCCTCTTCCTCATCCTCTTCCTCTTCCTCATCCTCTTCCTCTTCCTCATCCTCTTCCTCTTCCTCATCCTCTTCCTCTTCCTCATCCTCTTCCTCTTCCTCATCCTCTTCCTCTTCCTCATCCTCTTCCTCTTCCTCATCCTCTTCCTCTTCCTCATCCTCTTCCTCTTCCTCATCCTCTTCCTCTTCCTCATCCTCTTCCTCTTCCTCATCCTCTTCCTCTTCCTCATCCTCTTCCTCTTCCTCATCCTCTTCCTCTTCCTCATCCTCTTCCTCTTCCTCATCCTCTTCCTCTTCCTCATCCTCTTCCTCTTCCTCATCCTCTTCCTCTTCCTCATCCTCTTCCTCTTCCTCATCCTCTTCCTCTTCCTCATCCTCTTCCTCTTCCTCATCCTCTTCCTCTTCCTCATCCTCTTCCTCTTCCTCATCCTCTTCCTCTTCCTCATCCTCTTCCTCTTCCTCATCCTCTTCCTCTTCCTCATCCTCTTCCTCTTCCTCATCCTCTTCCTCTTCCTCATCCTCTTCCTCTTCCTCATCCTCTTCCTCTTCCTCATCCTCTTCCTCTTCCTCATCCTCTTCCTCTTCCTCATCCTCTTCCTCTTCCTCATCCTCTTCCTCTTCCTCATCCTCTTCCTCTTCCTCATCCTCTTCCTCTTCCTCATCCTCTTCCTCTTCCTCATCCTCTTCCTCTTCCTCATCCTCTTCCTCTTCCTCATCCTCTTCCTCTTCCTCATCCTCTTCCTCTTCCTCATCCTCTTCCTCTTCCTCATCCTCATCCTCATCCTTATCCTCATCCTCTTCCTCTTCCTCATCCTCATCCTTATCGGATCCTCATCCTCATCCGCATCCTATCCTCTTCCTTATCCTCGCCTCATGCTATCCTCATCCTCGTCCTCGTCATCATCCTCCTCTTCATCATATCCTCATTCTGATCCTCCTCCTAT
>NW_017727939.1:28421-29539 GCF_001865875.1 Lupinus angustifolius
TCCTCATCCTCATCCTCATCCTCATCCTCATCCTCATCCTCATCCTCATCCTCATCCTCATCCTCATCCTCATCCTCATCCTCATCCTCGTCCTCATCCTCATCATCATCCTCGTCCTTCTCTTATCCTCATCCACGTCTTCATCCTCTTGTTCATCCTCATCCTCATTCTCGTCCTCATCCTCATCCTCTTCCACATTCTCATCCTCATCCTATCATCATCCTCATCCTCGTTCCGTTCCTATCCTCATCCTCATCCTATCCTCATTCTCATTCTCATTCTCGTCCTCATCCTATCCTCTTCCTCATCCTCCTCCTCATCCTCCTCCTCCTCATCCTATCCTCATCCTCATCCTCTTCCTAATCTTCATCCTCCTCCTATCCTCATCCTCGTCCTCATCCTCGTCCTCATCCTCGTCCTCATCCTCGTCCTCATCCTCGTCCTCATCCTCGTCCTCATCCTCGTCCTCATCCTCGTCCTCATCCTCGTCCTCATCCTCGTCCTCATCCTCGTCCTCATCCTCGTCCTCATCCTCGTCCTCATCCTCGTCCTCATCCTCGTCCTCATCCTCGTCCTCATCCTCGTCCTCATCCTCGTCCTCATCCTCGTCCTCATCCTCGTCCTCATCCTCGTCCTCATCCTCGTCCTCATCCTCGTCCTCATCCTCGTCCTCATCCTCGTCCTCATCCTCGTCCTCATCCTCGTCCTCATCCTCGTCCTCATCCTCGTCCTCATCCTCGTCCTCATCCTCGTCCTCATCCTCGTCCTCATCCTCGTCCTCATCCTCGTCCTCATCCTCGTCCTCATCCTCGTCCTCATCCTCGTCCTCATCCTCGTCCTCATCCTCGTCCTCATCCTCGTCCTCATCCTCGTCCTCATCCTCATCCTATCCTCATTCTCATTCTCATTCTCGTCCTCATCCTATCCTCATCCTCATCCTAACCCTATCCTCATTCTCATTCTCTTCCTCATCCTATGCTCATCCTCTCTCTCATCCTCATCCTATCATCATCCTCTTCCTCATCCTCATCCTCGTCCCCATCATATCCTCATCATCATCCCCATCCTCATCATATTCTCATCCTCACCCTATCCTCATCCTCGTCCTCATCCTATCC
>NW_017727939.1:29639-30043 GCF_001865875.1 Lupinus angustifolius
TATCCTCTTCCACATCCTCATCCTCATCCTCCTCCTCCTCCTCATCCAATCCTCGTCCTCATGCTATTCTCATTCTCATTTTCATCCTCATCCTATCCTCCTACTTATCCTCATCCTCTTCCTCAACCTCATCCTTATCCTATCCTCATCCTCATTCTCGTCCTCAACCTATCCTCATCCTCGTCCTAATCAACATCCTATCCGCTTCCTCATTCTCGTCCTAATTTTATCCTCATCCTCATCTTCCTCCTCATCCTATCCTCATCCTCATTCTCGTCCTCATCCTATCCGCATCCTCTTGCTCATGCTCATCCTATCCTCATCCTCATCCTAATCCTCATCCTAATCCTCATCCTCATTCTACTCCTCATCCTACCCTCATCCTATCCTCATCCTCATTCTCG
>NW_017727939.1:30143-34010 GCF_001865875.1 Lupinus angustifolius
TCTTGGTCATATGCATCCTCATCCTCATCCATATCCTCATCCTCATCCTCTTCTTCATATTCATCTTCAACCTTATCGTCATCCTCATCCTCATCCTTATCCTATCTTCATCCTCTTCCTATCCTCATCCTTGTCCTCATCCTCATCCTCCTCCCATCCTCATCATCGTCCTCATTCGAATCCTATACTCATCCTAATCCTCATCCTCATCCTCATCCTCATCCTCATCCTCATCCTCTTCCTCATCCTATCCTCATCCTCAACCTACACTCATCCTTATCCTATCCTCATCCTCATGCTCAACCTCATCCTCATCCTAATCCACTTCCTCATCCTCATCCTATCCTCATCCTCGTCCTCATCCTCATCCTCCTCCTATCCTCATCCTCATCCTCATCCTCCCCCTCTTCCTCATCCTCATCCTCATCCTCCCCCTCTTCCTCATCCTCATCCTCATCCTCCCCCTCTTCCTCATCCTCATCCTCATCCTCCCCCTCTTCCTCATCCTCATCCTCATCCTCCCCCTCTTCCTCATCCTCATCCTCATCCTCCCCCTCTTCCTCATCCTCATCCTCATCCTCCCCCTCTTCCTCATCCTCATCCTCATCCTCCCCCTCTTCCTCATCCTCATCCTCATCCTCCCCCTCTTCCTCATCCTCATCCTCATCCTCCCCCTCTTCCTCATCCTCATCCTCATCCTCCCCCTCTTCCTCATCCTCATCCTCATCCTCCCCCTCTTCCTCATCCTCATCCTCATCCTCCCCCTCTTCCTCATCCTCATCCTCATCCTCCCCCTCTTCCTCATCCTCATCCTCATCCTCCCCCTCTTCCTCATCCTCATCCTCATCCTCCCCCTCTTCCTCATCCTCATCCTCATCCTCCCCCTCTTCCTCATCCTCATCCTCATCCTCCCCCTCTTCCTCATCCTCATCCTCATCCTCCCCCTCTTCCTCATCCTCATCCTCATCCTCCCCCTCTTCCTCATCCTCATCCTCATCCTCCCCCTCTTCCTCATCCTCATCCTCATCCTCCCCCTCTTCCTCATCCTCATCCTCATCCTCCCCCTCTTCCTCATCCTCATCCTCATCCTCCCCCTCTTCCTCATCCTCATCCTCATCCTCCCCCTCTTCCTCATCCTCATCCTCATCCTCCCCCTCTTCCTCATCCTCATCCTCATCCTCCCCCTCTTCCTCATCCTCATCCTCATCCTCCCCCTCTTCCTCATCCTCATCCTCATCCTCCCCCTCTTCCTCATCCTCATCCTCATCCTCCCCCTCTTCCTCATCCTCATCCTCATCCTCCCCCTCTTCCTCATCCTCATCCTCATCCTCCCCCTCTTCCTCATCCTCATCCTCATCCTCCCCCTCTTCCTCATCCTCATCCTCATCCTCCCCCTCTTCCTCATCCTCATCCTCATCCTCCCCCTCTTCCTCATCCTCATCCTCATCCTCCCCCTCTTCCTCATCCTCATCCTCATCCTCCCCCTCTTCCTCATCCTCATCCTCATCCTCCCCCTCTTCCTCATCCTCATCCTCATCCTCCCCCTCTTCCTCATCCTCATCCTCATCCTCCCCCTCTTCCTCATCCTCATCCTCATCCTCCCCCTCTTCCTCATCCTCATCCTCATCCTCCCCCTCTTCCTCATCCTCATCCTCATCCTCCCCCTCTTCCTCATCCTCATCCTCATCCTCCCCCTCTTCCTCATCCTCATCCTCATCCTCCCCCTCTTCCTCATCCTCATCCTCATCCTCCCCCTCTTCCTCATCCTCATCCTCATCCTCCCCCTCTTCCTCATCCTCATCCTCATCCTCCCCCTCTTCCTCATCCTCATCCTCATCCTCCCCCTCTTCCTCATCCTCATCCTCATCCTCCCCCTCTTCCTCATCCTCATCCTCATCCTCCCCCTCTTCCTCATCCTCATCCTCATCCTCCCCCTCTTCCTCATCCTCATCCTCATCCTCCCCCTCTTCCTCATCCTCATCCTCATCCTCCCCCTCTTCCTCATCCTCATCCTCATCCTCCCCCTCTTCCTCATCCTCATCCTCATCCTCCCCCTCTTCCTCATCCTCATCCTCATCCTCCCCCTCTTCCTCATCCTCATCCTCATCCTCCCCCTCTTCCTCATCCTCATCCTCATCCTCCCCCTCTTCCTCATCCTCATCCTCATCCTCCCCCTCTTCCTCATCCTCATCCTCATCCTCCCCCTCTTCCTCATCCTCATCCTCATCCTCCCCCTCTTCCTCATCCTCATCCTCATCCTCCCCCTCTTCCTCATCCTCATCCTCATCCTCCCCCTCTTCCTCATCCTCATCCTCATCCTCCCCCTCTTCCTCATCCTCATCCTCATCCTCCCCCTCTTCCTCATCCTCATCCTCATCCTCCCCCTCTTCCTCATCCTCATCCTCATCCTCCCCCTCTTCCTCATCCTCATCCTCATCCTCCCCCTCTTCCTCATCCTCATCCTCATCCTCCCCCTCTTCCTCATCCTCATCCTCATCCTCCCCCTCTTCCTCATCCTCATCCTCATCCTCCCCCTCTTCCTCATCCTCATCCTCATCCTCCCCCTCTTCCTCATCCTCATCCTCATCCTCCCCCTCTTCCTCATCCTCATCCTCATCCTCCCCCTCTTCCTCATCCTCATCCTCATCCTCCCCCTCTTCCTCATCCTCATCCTCATCCTCCCCCTCTTCCTCATCCTCATCCTCATCCTCCCCCTCTTCCTCATCCTCATCCTCATCCTCCCCCTCTTCCTCATCCTCATCCTCATCCTCCCCCTCTTCCTCATCCTCATCCTCATCCTCCCCCTCTTCCTCATCCTCATCCTCATCCTCCCCCTCTTCCTCATCCTCATCCTCATCCTCCCCCTCTTCCTCATCCTCATCCTCATCCTCCCCCTCTTCCTCATCCTCATCCTCATCCTCCCCCTCTTCCTCATCCTCATCCTCATCCTCCCCCTCTTCCTCATCCTCATCCTCATCCTCCCCCTCTTCCTCATCCTCATCCTCATCCTCCCCCTCTTCCTCATCCTCATCCTCATCCTCCCCCTCTTCCTCATCCTCATCCTCATCCTCCCCCTCTTCCTCATCCTCATCCTCATCCTCCCCCTCTTCCTCATCCTCATCCTCATCCTCCCCCTCTTCCTCATCCTCATCCTCATCCTCCCCCTCTTCCTCATCCTCATCCTCATCCTCCCCCTCTTCCTCATCCTCATCCTCATCCTCCCCCTCTTCCTCATCCTCATCCTCATCCTCCCCCTCTTCCTCATCCTCATCCTCATCCTCCCCCTCTTCCTCATCCTCATCCTCATCCTCCCCCTCTTCCTCATCCTCATCCTCATCCTCCCCCTCTTCCTCATCCTCATCCTCATCCTCCCCCTCTTCCTCATCCTCATCCTCATCCTCCCCCTCTTCCTCATCCTCATCCTCATCCTCCCCCTCTTCCTCATCCTCATCCTCATCCTCCCCCTCTTCCTCATCCTCATCCTCATCCTCCCCCTCTTCCTCATCCTCATCCTCATCCTCCCCCTCTTCCTCATCCTCATCCTCATCCTCATCTTCATCCTCTTCCTCATCCTATCCTCATCCTCATCCTCCTTCTCGTCCTCATCCTATCCTCATCCACACCTCATCCTCTTCCACATTCTTATTCTCATCCTATCTTAATCTTTTTCCTATGCTCATCCTCCATCCTATCCTCATCCTCCTTCCTCATCCTCATCCTCATCCTCATCCTCATCCTATCCTCGTCCTCATCCTCTTCCAATCCTCATTCTCATTCTCGTCCTCATCCTCTCCTCCTCCTTATCCTCATTCTCATCCTCATCCTCGTCCTCATCCTCGTCCTCATCCTCATCCGCATCCTCATCCT
>NW_017727939.1:34110-34410 GCF_001865875.1 Lupinus angustifolius
CATTCTCATCCTCATCCTATCCTCATCCTCATCCTCATCCTATCCTCATCCTCATTCTTGTCCTCGTCCTCATCATAACCTCATCATCATCTCCATCCTCATCCTCGTCCTCGTCCTCATCCTCACCTCATCCTCTTCCACATCCTCATCCTATCCTCATTCTCGTCCTCATCGTATCCTCTTCCTCATCGCCATCCTCATCCTAATCCTCATCGTCAACCTCATCCTTATCCTCATCCTATCCTCATCCTCATCCTATCCTCATCCTCTCTCTCTTCCTCATCCTATCATCATCCTCTT
>NW_017727939.1:34510-34837 GCF_001865875.1 Lupinus angustifolius
CTTCCTCATCCTCATCCACATCCTCTTCCACATTCTCATCTTATACTCATTCTCATGGTCATCCTCATCCTATCCTCTGCGTCATCCTCATCCTCTTCCTCATCCTATCCTCATCCTCATTCTCGTCCTCATCCTCATCCTATCCTCATCATCCTCCTCATCCACATCCTATCCTCATCCTCATTCTCGTCGTAATCCTATCCTCATCCTCGTCATCACCCACATCCTATCCTCATCCTCGTCCTCACCCACATCCTATCCTCATCCTCATTCTCGTCCTCATCCTCATCCTATCCTCATCATCCTCCTCATCCACATCCTATCCTC
>NW_017727939.1:34937-35297 GCF_001865875.1 Lupinus angustifolius
ACATTCTCATCTTATACTCATTCTCATGGTCATCCTCTTCCTATCCTCTGCCTCATCCTCATCCTCTTCCTCATCCTATCCTCATCCTCATTCTCGTCCTCATCCTCATCCTATCCTCATCATCCTCCTCATCCACATTGTATCCTCATCCTCATTCTCGTCGTAATCCTATCGTTATCCTCCTCCTCACCTTGTCCTCATCCTATCCTCATCCTCATTCTCGTCCTAATCCAATCCTCATCCTCACCCTCATCCTCACCCTCATCCTCATCCTCTTCCTCATCCTCATCCTATCCTAATTCTTATCGTCATCCTCATTCTTATCCTCATCCTATCCTCGTCCTCATCCTCACCCTCTTC
>NW_017727939.1:35397-37924 GCF_001865875.1 Lupinus angustifolius
TTCATCCTCTTCCTATCCTCATCCTCGCCCGCATCCTCATCCTCTTCCTATCCTCATCATCGTCCTCATTCAAATCCTATACTCATCCTCATCCTTATCCTCATCCTCATCCTCATCCTCATTCTCATCCTCGCCCTCTTCCTCATCCTATCTTTGTCCTCATCCTCGTGAGGCAAAAGCCAAGTCCATGGCCAAGCCTACACTTGACATTGTTCCTACTCCCAAGGCTGAAATTTTTTCTACACTTAGCCATTCTTTGAAAGATCATGGCAAGGATAGGAAAAAGGATAAGAATGAAGGCAATTCGAGGACGAATTCATTTGAAGAGGGAGGGGATGATGTAAACCCTCCTAGGGCAGCCTTTGATTCCAAGGGCAAGAGAAGTTATGATGGTCCTACAACTAGGGCCAAAGCCAAGGCAGGGATCCTTAAAGTCTCAAAGGACACAATTGACCCAGGAGAGGGTATGTGAGGAGGACATTTATGTCCTTAGGTCACTTTCTACTTAGGTTTATTTTATTTTCATTGATTCAAATAAATGAGATTGCATTCTCATATAGTCTTAGGTTTATTTTCATTGTTAGTATTTAATTCATGTAATATGGGTTGGGAATTATTTGTAACATTGGTCCATATTCATGACCAAGTAGTTTACTTAGGTTCAAGGGTAAGCCTTTCACGTGGCTAGGGCAAATGGAAGTCAATGCATGATCATTTCAAGGAAGGAGGCACGTAAGGAACTCTATCTATAAGGACAAACAAGGAGATAAGGCAATTCAGCTAACACTTTATCTCTAAGGCAAACAAGGAGATAAGGCATGGAGGGAAAACGAATTTAAAAGAAGATAGGTTTGTTTTAGCAATTTGAATTTGAATTTGAATTTGAATTTGGATTTGAAAGAAGATAGATTTGAATTTGAATTCAAGGGTATATGGCACACGTTTTCAAACTTGGAGATAAAGAGAAGATTATATGAAGATTATAGAGAGATTAATCAATCTCCCAAATATGCACACGGCTAGAAACAAGGAAAGAAGATAGGAAGCTCAATCTTTTAAGGTGCACAAGGCTATAAAATAGGGAATCCTAATCTCATCTCCAACCAACAACAAATCAGATTGGATTCAAATTAAATATGATTAGTTCCTCAAGATGAAGTCAAATTGATCAAGTCTCTTCCTTCTCCTCAACAAATTCGGCCAACCATCCACCAAAACCGAATTACACTCAAGACTAAGTCAAACAAGCAATTCAGCTCAACCAATTGATATTACTTAGGATTTTATTTTTATGTTTATTAGAAGATAATTTGATTTCTATCTTCTATTTTATCTATTCAGCCAAGGCAACTTTGCCTATTTATATTTTGATCAAATCATTAATAAAGGTTAAGTTTTATTTTGAATAAATTTGAATTGTTTTAGTTGAGAGGACTTCTCCTAAACTCTATCCTTTGGCCGTGGCCATTGATGAGCTTTTATCAAGCTTCTTAAGCTTGTGGCAAGCAACACTTGACTTATCAAGCTTCCATGCTTGTGGCGTCTTCCATCTCATTCCTCTTCCACCTTCTTCCTTATCAAGCCATCACAATCTGCCCTACACTTCCCCACGCCCAAATCAAAAGACAACCCTAACATATAACCCCCAACCGAACCCAACCATCCCTAAATCACCTCATCTCCCATTGATCCGAAACCATACACATCACTTTACCCTAAACGGCCACAAATCATCATCTACAATTACAAGCCAAAAACCCTTAACTCAAACCCCTCCAACCCTAAAATTACCTAACCAAACCGAGGCCATAAAACCTCAAACCATACACAAACCCTAGCCCACTTACACAACCCCAAACCGAAGCAAATCAACCCAAAAATTGCCCTAATTTGACAAAACCGAATTCACACATTCACACAGCCTAATTTCAAGCTAAACGATCCTATAATTCTAAGGCAGCCCCTTGAGGTTGTCATCATCTTCCTTATCCTCATCTTCATCCTCATCCTCATCTTAACCTCATCCTCATCATCATCCTCTTCCTCATCCTCATCCTCATTCTCGTCCTCATCATCATTCTCGTCCTCATCCTCATCCTCATTCTCGTCCTCCTCCTTATCCTCATTCTCGTCCTCATCCTCCTCCTCATCCTATCCTCATCCTCATTCTCGTCCTCATCCTATCCTCATCTTCATCCTCCTCCTCATCCTATCCTCATCCTCATCCTCTACCATATTCTTATACTCATCCTCATCCTATCCTCTACCTCATCCTCATCCTATCCTATCCTCATCCTCGTCCTCATCATTATTCTTATCCTCATCCTATCTTCATCCTCTTCCTATCCTCATCCTCCTCCTATCCGCATCCTCATACTCAATCCTCATCCTCAACCTCTTCCTCATCCTCCAACTCATCATCATCCATATCCTATCCTCATCCTATCGTCATCCTCATCCTCATCCTCATCCTATCCTCATCATCATTCTCGTCCTCATCCTATCCTCATCCTCATCCTCATCCTCA
>NW_017727939.1:38024-38456 GCF_001865875.1 Lupinus angustifolius
TTTCCTCTTCCTCATCCTCATCTTCCTCCTCATCCTCCTCTTCATCCTATCATCATTCTCATCCTCCTCCTATCCTCATCCTCATTCTCATCATCATCCTCTTCCTCATCCTCATCCTCATTCTCATCCTCATCCTCCTCCTCATCCTATCCTCATCTTCTATCTTGTTCTCATCCTTTCCTCATCCTCATCCTCCTCCTCATCCTATCCTCATCCTCTACCACATTCTCATACTCATCCTCATCTTATCCTCTACCTCATCCTCATCCTATCCTATCCTCATCATCATTCTTATCCTCATCCTATCTTCATCCACTTCCTATCCTCATCCTCCTCCTATCCTCATCCTCGTTCTCATTCGCATCCTATACTCATCGTCATCCTTATCCTCATCCTTATCCTCATCCTCATCCTCATCCTCATCCTCATCCT
>NW_017727939.1:38556-38915 GCF_001865875.1 Lupinus angustifolius
TTATCCTCATCCTCATCCACATCCTCATCCTAACCTCGTCCTCATCCTCCTCCTCATCCTCTTCCTCATCCTCTTCCTCCTCCTCATCCTATCCTTATCCGCATCCCTATTCTCATCCTCATCCTATCCTCTTCCTCATCCTCATTCTACTCCTCATCCTATCCTCATCCTATCCTAATCCTCATCCTCGTCCTACTCCAATCCTCATCCTCTTCCTAATCCACATCCTATCCTCATCCTCATTCTCGTCTGAATCCTATCCTCATCCTCATCCTCATCCTCATCCTAACCTCATCCTCATCCTCATCCTCATCCTCATCTTCTTCCTCATCCTCATCCTCATTCGCGTCCTCATCCTA
>NW_017727939.1:39015-39602 GCF_001865875.1 Lupinus angustifolius
ATCCTCATCCTCATCCTATCCTCATCCTCATCCTCTTCCAATCCTCATTCTCATTCTCGCCCTCATCCTATCCTCCTCCTTATCCTCATTCTCATCCTCATCCTATCCTCATCCTTGTCCTCATCCGCGTCGTCATCCTATCCTCATTCTCCTTCTCTACCTCATCCTATCCTCATCCTTATTCCTGTCCTCATCCTATCATCATCCTCTTCCTCATCCTCATCCACGTCCTCATCCTATCCTAATCATCATCCCCATCCTCATCCCCATCCTCATCCTCATCCTAATCCACTAGCTCATCCTCATCATATTCTCATCCTCATCCTATCCTCACCCTCGTCCTCATCCTAACCTCATCCTCATTCTCGTCCTCAACCTATGCTTATCCTCCTCATCATCCTATCCTCATCCTCTTCCTCATCCTTATCCTATCCTCATTCTCGTCCTCATCCTATCCTCGTCCTCTTCCTCATCCTCTTCCTCATCCTCATCCTCCTCCTCATCCCATCATTATCCTCATCCTCATCCTATCCTCATCCTCATCCTCATGCTCGTCCTCATCCTATCCTCATCCTCATCCTCATCCT
>NW_017727939.1:39702-40107 GCF_001865875.1 Lupinus angustifolius
CATCCTCCTCCTATCCTCATCCTCGTCTTCATCCTCATCCTCGTCCTCATCCTATCCTCATCCTATCCTCATCGTCATCCTCGTCCTCTTTCTGTCCTCATCCTATCCTCATACTCATCCTCATCCAATCCTAATCCTTATCCTCATCCTCGTCCTCTTCCTATCCTCATCCTCGTCCTCATCCTAATCCTCATCCTCATCCACATCCTCCTCCTCATCCTCCTCCTATCCTCATCCTCGTCTTCATCCTCATCCTCGTCCTCATCCTATCCTCATCCTATCCTCATCGTCATCCTCGTCCTCTTTCTGTCCTCATCCTATCCTCATACTCATCCTCATCCAATCCTAATCCTTATCCTCATCCTCGTCCTCTTCCTATCCTCATCCTCGTCCTCATCCTAATCC
>NW_017727939.1:40207-40591 GCF_001865875.1 Lupinus angustifolius
TCCTCCTATCCTCATCATCATCCTCATCCTAATCCACTTCCTCATCCTCATCCTATTCTCATTCTCATCCTCATCCTATCCTCATCTTCGTCCTCATCCTATCCTCAACTTCATCCTCCTCCTCATCCTATACTCATCCAAATTCTCGTCCTCATTCTATCCTCATCCCCATCCTCTTCCTCTTCCTCATCCTCATCCTCATGCACATACTCTTCCTCATCCTCATCCTCATCATCGTCCTAATCCACATCCTAACCTCATACTCATTCTCGTCCTCATCCTCATCCTCCTCCTCCTCCTATCCTCATCCTCATTCTCGTCCTCATCCTATCCTCATCCTCATCCTCATCCACATTCTCATCCTCATCCTCTTCCTCATCCTCA
>NW_017727939.1:40691-41666 GCF_001865875.1 Lupinus angustifolius
ATCCTCATCCTCATTCTCGTCCTCATGCTATTCTCCTCCTCATCCTCATCCTATCCTCATTCTCATTCTCGTCCTGATCCATTCCTCTTCCTCATCCTCATTCTTCTCTTAATCCTAACCTCATTCTCATTCTCCTCCTTTCCTTATCCTCATCCTCATCCTCATCCTAACCCCATCCTCATCCTCATCCTCATCCTCTTCCTCATCCACATTCTCATCCTCGTCCTATCCTCATTCTCATCCCCATTCTACTCCTCATCCTATCCTCATCCTCATTCTCGTCCTCATCCTATCCTCATCCTCTTCCTCATCCACATTCTCATCCTCGTCCTATCCTCATTCTCATCCCCATTCTACTCCTCATCCTATCCTCATCCTCATTCTCGTCCTCATCCTATCCTCATCCTCTTCCTCATCCACATTCTCATCCTCGTCCTATCCTCATTCTCATCCCCATTCTACTCCTCATCCTATCCTCATCCTCATTCTCGTCCTCATCCTATCCTCATCCTCTTCCTCATCCTCATCCTATCCTCATCTTCATCCTCATCCTCATCCTCATCCTCCTCTTCATCCTCCTCTTCATCCTATCCTCATTCTCATCCTCCTTCTATCCTCATCCTCATCCTATACTCATCCTCATCCTCAACCTAACGTCATCCTCTTCCGCATCCTCATCCTCATCCTATCCTCTTCCTCATCCAGATCCTATCCCGTCCTCATCCTATCCTCATCCTCATCCTCTTGCTCATCCTCATCCACTTCCTCATCCTCGTCCACATGCTATCCTCATCCTCGTCCTCATGCTCGTCCGCATCCTCTTGCTCATCCTCATCCACTTCCTCATCCTCGTCCACATGCTATCCTCATCCTCGTCCTCATGCTCGTCCGCATCCTCTTGCTCATCCTCATCCACTTCCTCATCCTCGTTTTCATCCTATCCTCATCCTCGTCCTCATCCACATCCCATCCTCA
>NW_017727939.1:41766-42656 GCF_001865875.1 Lupinus angustifolius
CATCCTCCTCCTCATCCTCCTCTTAATCCTATCCTCATTCTCATCCTCCTCCTATCCTTTTCCTCATCCTCATCCTCATCCTAACCTCGTCCTCATTCTCCTCCTCATCCTCCTCATCCTCATCCTACTCCTCATCTTATCCTCATTCTCATTCTCGTCCTCATCCTATCCTCATCCTCGTCCTCATCCTCATCCACATCCTCATCTTCAACCTCTTCCTATACTCATCCTATCCTCATCCTCGTCCTCATCCTCATCCACATCCTCATCTTCAACCTCTTCCTATACTCATCCTATCCTCATCCTCGTCCTCATCCTCATCCACATCCTCATCTTCAACCTCTTCCTATACTCATCCTATCCTCATCCTCGTCCTCATCCTCATCCACATCCTCATCTTCAACCTCTTCCTATACTCATCCTATCCTCATCCTCGTCCTCATCCTCATCCACATCCTCATCTTCAACCTCTTCCTATACTCATCCTATCCTCATCCTCGTCCTCATCCTCATCCACATCCTCATCTTCAACCTCTTCCTATACTCATCCTATCCTCATCCTCGTCCTCATCCTCATCCACATCCTCATCTTCAACCTCTTCCTATACTCATCCTATCCTCATCCTCGTCCTCATCCTCATCCACATCCTCATCTTCAACCTCTTCCTATACTCATCCTATCCTCATCCTCGTCCTCATCCTCATCCACATCCTCATCTTCAACCTCTTCCTATACTCATCCTATCCTCATCCTCATCCTATTCTCTTCCTCATCCTCGTCCTCAATCTATCCTCATCCTATCGTCATCCACATTCTCGTCCTCATTCTATCATCATCCCCATCCTCGTCCTCTTCCTCATCCTATCCTCATCCTCATCCTCATCCTTAT
>NW_017727939.1:42756-43167 GCF_001865875.1 Lupinus angustifolius
TCCTCGTCCTCATCCTCTTCCTCATCCTCATCCTATCCTCATCCTATCGTCATCCTCATGCTCGTCCTCATCCTCTTCCTCATCCTCATCCTCCTCCTCATCCTATCCTCATCCTCATCCTCCTCCTCCTCCTCATCCTCCTCCTCATCCTCATCCTCCTCCTCCTTATCCTATACTCATACTCATCCTCATCCTCATCCTATCCTCATCCTCGTCCTT
This sequence comes from Lupinus angustifolius, assembly GCF_001865875.1. Taxonomy (NCBI): domain Eukaryota; kingdom Viridiplantae; phylum Streptophyta; class Magnoliopsida; order Fabales; family Fabaceae; genus Lupinus; species Lupinus angustifolius. The sequence goes on from NW_017727939.1 coordinate 42,976, forward strand.
ATCCTATCCTCATCTTGATGATAATCCTCATCCTATCCTCATCCTATCCTCTACCTCTTCCTCATTCTATCCTTATCCTCATCCTCATCCTCTTCCACATTCTTATCCTCATCCTCATCCTCATTCTCGACCTCATCCTATCCTCCTCCTCATCCTCATTCTCATTCTCGTCCTCATCCTTTCCTCTTCCTA
>NW_017727939.1:43267-43695 GCF_001865875.1 Lupinus angustifolius
CCTTTTCCTCATCCTCATCCTCATCCTTATCCTATCCTCATCCTACCCTCTTCCTTATCCTCATCCACATCCTCATCCTCGTCCTCATCCTCGTCCTCATCCACATCCTATCCTCATCCTCATTCTCGTCCTAATCCTATTCTCATCCTCTTCCACATTCTTATCCTCATTCTATCCTCATCCTCATCGTCATCCTCATTCTACTCCTCATCCTATCTTCATCCTCAACCTCATCCTATCTTCATTCTCATTCTCGACCTCATCCTATCCTCATCCTCTTACTCATCCTCATCCTATCCTCATCCTCATTCTCATCCTCATCCTATCCTCATCCTCGTCCTGATCCACATCCTATCCTCATCCTCATCCTCGTCCTGATCCACATCCTATCCTCATCCTCATTCTCGTCCTAATCCTATCCTCATCCT
>NW_017727939.1:43795-44390 GCF_001865875.1 Lupinus angustifolius
TCCTCATCCTCATTCTCGTCCTCATCCTATCCTCATCCTCATTCATGTCCTCATCCTATCCCCATCCTCATTCATGTCCTCATCCTATCCTCATTCTCGTCCTCTTTCTATCCTCGTCTTCATCCTCATCCTCTTCCTCATTCTCATCCTCCTCCTCATCCTATCCTTATCCTCATCCTCATCCTCTTCCACATTCTTATCCTTATCCAATCCTCATCCTCATTCTACTCCTCATCCTATCCTCATTCGTATTCTCGTCCTCATCCTATCCTCTTCCTTATCCTCATCCTCAACCTCATCCTATCTTCATCCTCATTCTCGTCCTCAACCTATCCTCATCCTCGTCCTCATCCACATCCTATCCTCATCATCATTCTCCTATTAATCTTATGCTCATCCTCTTGCTCATCCTCATCCTTATCCTCATCCTTATCCTTATCCTCCTCCTCATCTCTTCCACATCTTCATCCTCATCCTATCCTCATCCTATCCACATTCTCATCCTCATCCTATCTTATCCTCATCCTTGTCCTCAACCACATCCTATCCTGATCCTCCTTCTCGTCCTTATCCTCATCCTATCCTCCTCCTCATC
>NW_017727939.1:44490-45114 GCF_001865875.1 Lupinus angustifolius
TCCTATCCTCATTCTCATTCTCGTCCTCATCCTTTCCTCATCCTCATTATCATCCTCTTCCTCATCCACATCCTCATTCTCATCCTCATCCTCATCATATCCTCATCCTCATCCTCTTCCTCATCCTATCCTTATCCTCATCCTCATCCTCTTCCTCATCCTATCCTTATCCTCATCCTCATCCTCTTCCTCATCCTATCCTTATCCTCATCCTCATCCTCTTCCTCATCCTATCCTTATCCTCATCCTCATCCTCTTCCTCATCCTATCCTTATCCTCATCCTCATCCTCTTCCTCATCCTATCCTTATCCTCATCCTCATCCTCTTCCTCATCCTATCCTTATCCTCATCCTCATCCTCTTCCTCATCCTATCCTTATCCTCATCCTCATCCTCTTCCTCATCCTATCCTTATCCTCATCCTCATCCTCATTCTCGTCCTCATCCTATCCTCCTCCTTATCCTCATTCTCATCCTCATCCTATCCTCATCCATGTCCATGTCCTCGTCCTCATCCTCATCCTATCCTCATGCTCATTCTCGTCCTCATCCTATCCTCATCCTCATCCTCATCCTCATTCTCATCCTCATCCTCATTCTCATTCTCGTCCTCATCCTATCCTC
>NW_017727940.1:0-2530 GCF_001865875.1 Lupinus angustifolius
GATTATGATGACACCTACTCTCCTGTAGCCAGATTAGAGGCCATAAGGATGCTTTTATCCTTTGCATCAATTCTGAACTTCAAGCTCTTTAAAATGGATGTCAAGAGCACCTTCTTGAATGGCTACATTCAAGAGGAGGTATATGTATATCAACCTCCCGGCTTTGAAAACTTTAAATATCCGAACCATGTATATAAGCTCAAAAAGGCCCTTTATGACCTGAAACAAGCTCCCAGAGCTTGGTATGATAGATTGAGCTCTTTCCTCTTGGAAAAAGGGTTTGTGAGGGGTATAGTTAATACTACCCTCTTTATTTGTATATTAGATAATCATGTGTTTTTAGTTCAAATATATGTTGATGATATAATCTTCGTATCTACTAATGACATTCTATGTAAAGAATTTTCTTAGTTGATGCAGGGTGAATTTGAGATGTCGATGATGGGTGAGCAGGCCTTCTTTCTTGGACTTCAAATCAAACAAACGGAAAGCGACATCTTCATTCATCAATCGAAATATTGCAAAGAGTTACTGAAGAAGTTCGATATAGAAAAGTGTAAGAGGCTTCAACACCTATGGTGTTCGCATGCTATCTAGATAAAGATGAAAAGGGAAAAGCAATCGAGGTAACCAAATATCGTGGGATTATCAACTTATTATTGTATTTAACTACGAGTCGCCCCAATATTATGTTTAGTGTTTGTATGTGTGCTAGATTTCAAGCTTTGCCTAAAGATTCACATTATACTACTGTAAAAGAATTATGAGATATTTAAAAGGAACAACTAATATTGGATTATGGTATCCTAAGGATGCCTCATTATCCTTGGTAGGGTATTCCGATTCCGATTTTGCGGGATGTAAGTTGGATCGGAAAAGCACTAGTGGGACTTGTCATTTACTTGGTAGTTACTTAGTTGCATCACACAGTAAAAAGCAAGCATGTGTTGCTTTGTCCACCACCGAAGCGGAATACATTGCCGCTGGTGTGTGTTGCGCTCAAATCCTTTGGATGAAGCAGCAACTTAAGGACTTTGGACTTAATCTAGAAAAGATTCCTATGAAATGTGATAATACAAGTGCCATAAACCTATCCAAGAATCCCGTTTTGCATTCTAGAACCAAGCATATTGAAATTAGAAATCATTTCTTGCGTGACCATGTACGAAAAGGCGATTGTGTGCTTGAATTTGTTGAAACATCTAAGCAATTGGCTGATATTTTCACCAAGCCTCTCTCATGAGATACCTTCTATGTTCTTCGAAGAGAACCTGGAATTCTTGATGAAAATTATCTTGATTAAAATCGTCTAAAATGTTATTATATGCTTCGCATGATTAATGTCTTCTATGCTTCAACATGTATACTTGTTATGAGTGCATTATATTCCTATTATGACTCATGATCTTGTGTGACAAGCTGAATATGTATGTGTTTGAGTAAAAACTGCTTGATAAACGTTAGAAATCTTTGCATGCTTTTAAAATCCAAAAACCTCTTGATTCTGCAAATCTGATGCTAGTTAATCGATTAACTATCTTTCTTAATCGATTAAAATGAGTTCCAGTAGCAAACATTTCATTTTTCACTAAATTTAATCGATTAAGATTTATTTTAATCGATTACCTAGACTCATTTTTCTGAAAACCTGGAATTTTTACACTGATTAATCGATTAAATGCAGCACTTAATCGATTAACGACAGCAGATATAATAGAATCAGATGCGTTTTTGTCACCTTTTTCAAACCCTCTCTTCCTCCTTTTCTCTGAAAATCTGAAATGCAAACAACAAATTAGAAATCTTAGCTTAATAGAAGAATTAAACCTCACCTTTACCCATTTGTGCACCTGAATTCATCCAATCCGTTTCACTATTTCCCAAGAAATCCCATTCCCATTTCCAAAACACTAAGCTCTAGGTTCCCTTCCTTATCCTCCTTCTCCTCTCATTACTCACGGTTTTAATCAACAATGGAAAGAGGATGTTCAAAGAGGTTCAAGACCACTACACTTCTCTCTGCCTATATGACGTACATTGAACATGAAAATGTTAGGTATTAGTGGCTAAAATACACCTAGAAGGGGGGGTTGAATAGGTGTAGCAGTCAGAGTATCCGCTTTTTCGAAAACAACAAAATATTCAAAAATAACCCCAGATTAATCGATTAACAAAATACAAATAATCAATTAACACAATTACTTTAATCGATTAAATCAGCTCAGAAATTACAAACATATTCAGTTTCTTGAACAACAATTAACCGAGATTTAGACGAATATACAGAGCTTACAAAATATCAGAATTACACCAGTATAATATGGAAACAAAATATAGCAATTAAAACAACTATACAACGTAAACGATTAAAGCAATAAAGAGAGAAAGAGAGAGAAAAAAATCCTGCAACACGATTTTTATCCTGGTTCGTTTGCGTGTCCACTTGCAAACTACATCCAGGCCTCCCGGCTGATCTGGGAGATTTTTCTTCACTATAATTGAAATAATGTTTTACAGGCACTTCTTCCAA
>NW_017727940.1:2630-3019 GCF_001865875.1 Lupinus angustifolius
CTAAGTGTATTTTCAAATTACAAAACTCAAATACTTTATGCACTTAATTTATACATGTTCAACACTAAGTTTATGCCTAGGATGCACAGGTTACATGTATTTATATGATGCATGAACATATTATAAATGACATATCTCAAAACTTAAAATGATTTAAAGTTTTATGCATATGAGACATGTATAGAGTTTACCTAAGCCTTAGACTCAACCTAAACTAATTGTTAGTCTAAGTACCAATCTAGAGACTTAAGCATGCTGATTTGTTGATGATCTTCAAGCTTTCATGATCACAAGTTGTCCTCATCACAACTAAACACATAGAGAGAGCTTTCAAAAGTGCTATCTTGACATGCGCACTTTCAATCTCCCCTTTTTTGATGATGACAAAA
>NW_017727940.1:3119-4136 GCF_001865875.1 Lupinus angustifolius
TGTAGTTAAACATAAAACAAGATTAATGAATTAATTTTGGGATTTAACTATTAACCTGTTTCATTTTCTATGGCTTGAACAAATGCGTTTGTTTAGACATTTAAAATAACTAAGAGGTAAGGAGAACGACATACAAGAATAACGATATCAATGAGCATGATAAGCAATGTAGTGCAATAACTATCTTAAATCATGCACTATAAACATCTCATATGATCAAGATCCATTCACATAACCAAATAAGCTATTTTGACATAATTAAGCACAAAAATAGAATCATAGCATAAAGAGTAAAAGTATTCAACAATCATTACAAACCATAATATGTCAAGCAGAGATAAATAAAGATGAACAAATAAGTCTGGAAATAGGAACAACAATTGAATCCATAAAGTGCAATAATGAAGAAATAAACCTAAGGGTAAGTTGTCCTAGGTCTAAAGTCTTCTATACTATGGTTAAGGTGGAGGAGAATCAATCTCATCATCAGCATAGACAACTTCTGAAATTCAGAGCAAAACAATGCATTCTGAGCTTCAGCAGTAGATCGAATGAAGGCATTCTGAGCTTCGGCTGTTGATTGAATCAAATTTCTCACCGACTGATATTGGTTGTCTGAATAGGCAATTTGACGCTCTTCATACTGTTCCATACCTGCAAAATATGAGTCCTTCAATCCTTGAAAATGAAGATCCATGCGGTTGTTGAGCCTTTGCTCCATAGCTTCCATCTGAGCCATACCGAAAACAGAATCCTGCGATGCTGTCCTAGAGGGCTCCCCCTGATTTGTAGCATTCTGATCACCCATGCCACCCTGATCTTCATCACTGGACAGCTCCAGATCAATAGTAGTGTAGTCCTCCTGGTATTGCCAAGTAGTACCATACTTGTATATACCCATTTTATGAATGAGACTCTCACCAACTAGATGGTCCTTGTCAGTATACTCAACAATGATGGTGTCAGAAATATCTATATGCATATAATCCATAATGCGTGAAATGAATATACTGTAGG
>NW_017727940.1:4236-4442 GCF_001865875.1 Lupinus angustifolius
TTTACTGTTCCATGCAACTAATGAACTGCCCAACAAGTGACATATACCACTAGTGCTTTTCTGATCCAATTTACATCCGGCGAAATCGAAATCGGAATATCCTACCAAGGATAGTGAGGCGTCCCGAGGATACCATAATCCCATGTTAGTTGTTCCTTTTAAATATCTTATGATTCTTTTAACAGTTATATAATGTGATTCCTTAG
>NW_017727940.1:4542-5553 GCF_001865875.1 Lupinus angustifolius
CTTTTTCGTCCTTGTCTAGGTAGCAAGCCGATGTCGTAGGAGTGGAGGCTTCCTTACATTTATCCATATCAAATTTCTTGAGTAGCTCTTTGCAGTATTTTGCCTGATGAATGAATATCCCATTTTTTAGCTGCTTTATTTGAAGTCTTAGAAAGAATGTGAGTTCTCTCATCATAGACATTTCGAACTCTCCCTGCATCATCTCAGAAAAATCTTTACATAGAGTATCATTAGTAGATCCAAATATTATGTCATCCATATAGATTTGTACAAGTAATACATGATTTTCCGATTTTCGAATAAAAAGCGTTGTGTCAACCAAGCCTCTTTTGAACTCTTTTTCCAAAAGAAAGGTACTTAGTCTATCATACCAAGCTCTAGGAGCTTGCTTAAGACCATAGAGTGCCTTTTTAAGTTTATAAACGTTGTTATAAACGTGGTTCGGATGTTTAAAATTGTCTAAACCAGGCGGTTGGTCAACATAGACTTCTTCTTCAATGTAACCATTCAGGAAGGCGCTTTTTACGTTCATTTGAAATAATTTGAAGTTCATAATAGATGCAAAGGAAAGAAGCATCCTGATGGCCTCTAATCTGGCTACAGGGGCATAGGTTTCGTCGTAGTCGATACCTTCCTCCTGGTTGTAGCCTTTGGCCACCAAGCGTGCCTTATTTCGAATGATTAAGCCTGATTCATCAAGTTTGTTTCTGAAGACCCATCGGGTACCAATCACGGGATGATCTTTAGGTTTAGGGACCAAGTCCCAAACACTGTCACGTTCGAACTGCTTTAGCTCTTCTTGCATAGCTATACCCCAGCGCACATCCTCAATGGCCTCATCAATGGTCTTAGGCTCAATCTGAGATACAAAAGCTACAAAATTGCAAAAATTTCGTAAGGAATGGGTTTCCACTCTCGTAGATATGTCACATATTACTTTGTCGATTGGGTGAGCTTTCTTGGTTTTCCACACAGTTGGCATATCTGAATGCTCCTGAGATCTGGTCTGAC
>NW_017727940.1:5653-5940 GCF_001865875.1 Lupinus angustifolius
TTGGTTGCTTTCTCATTATCCACGTCTTTTGAGTAGGCTTCCTCTAAAGCACGTGCAACATCATCAGACACGACCTTTCTCTTCTCTTTTGGAGAAGATTCGTCAAATTGTACATGGATAGACTCTTCTACTTGCATTAAATATTTATTAAAGACTCTAAAGGCTTTGCTATGCATCGAGTACCCCAAAAATATTCCTTCATCGGCTTTTGAATCAAATTTTCCTAAAGCCCGCTTTCCATTATTTAATATAAAACATTTGCATCCGAAAGCGTGAAGATGGGATAT
>NW_017727940.1:6040-6604 GCF_001865875.1 Lupinus angustifolius
GCCCAGAAATATTTGGGGATATTACTTTCATTAAGCATGGTTCTGGCTAATTCTTCTAGAACACGATTCTTCCTCTCAACAACTCCATTTTTTTGTGGAGTGCAAGGAGCAGAGAATTGATGTAAAATGCCATGCTTATCACAGAATTTATCGAACTGAAAGTTCTCAAATTCTCCCCCGTGATCACTACGTATATATACTATTTTCAGGTTAAATTGGTTTTGGATTTGCTTGACAAGGTTTTTAAAGGATTTGAACGCATTGTGTTTTGCAGATAAAAATAATGTCCATGTAAATCGGGAGAAATCATCAACAATAACTCGGGCATAGTAGCTACCATCAAGACTCATGATTTGTGATGGTCCAAACAAGTCCATATGGAGCAACTCCAAAGGTCTTGAGGTGGAGATCACATTTTTCTTTTTAAAAGAGTTTTGGATTTGTTTACACTTTTGACAAGTGTCACAAATCTCTTTGGTTTAAAATTCAGTTTTGGTAGCCCCTTAACTAGTTCGTTTGATGATAATTTATCTAGATATCTTACATGGATATGTGCAATGCGTC
>NW_017727940.1:6704-7481 GCF_001865875.1 Lupinus angustifolius
AATAGGTGTAGCGGTCAGAGTATCCACTTTTCGAAAACAACAAATAATGCTGAAATAACCCCAGATTAATCGATTAAGAGACAAAGAATAATCGATTAACAGACAAAGAATAATCGATTAACGCAAGAAATTTAATCGATTAATATAGCTCAAATTACCCAAACAGATTCAGTTTCTTGAACGACAATCAACTGAGATCGAAGAAAATATACAGAGCTAACAGAAATATCAGAGTTACAACAGTATAGTATAGAAACAGAATATTGCAACTAAAACAACTATACAAAGTAAGTGATTAAAGCAATAAAGAGAGAGAGAGAAAGAAAAGCGTGCAACACGATTTTTATCCTGGTTAGTTTGCGGGTCCACTTGCAAACTACATCCAGGCCTCCTGGCATATCTAGGAGATTTTTCTTCACTATAATTGAAATAACATTTTACAACCAATTCTTTCAATTACAACACTTAGACTCTTTCTTGAAACTAAAGAACCTTATCCCTTGGTTTGACTCCCTTCCTACCGCCCAAGAAAACCTTTCTTGCGGTGTAGCCCCAACCAAGAACCTATTCTTTCCATCAAGATCTCTAAACTAATGAAGATACAACACAATCTCGTTGGTGGTAAGACACCTTGAGATTCCCAAAGTTACAACACTTTTTACAACAAAAACATAGAGTAATCTAAAGCAATTACAATGCTCAAATTAAACAATTAAGACCCTACTCTACAACTCTAACACAAGTCTCATATAACATGATAATGCATTAGTTAAAAAC
>NW_017727940.1:7581-28393 GCF_001865875.1 Lupinus angustifolius
CTAACTCTCTTAAAATCTAACATGCAAGTTATGGCTTGAGTTCTGAAAATGCAGTTTATAAAGAATCAATTCTGTAGCCCAGTTAATCGATTAAATCCTTGGTTAATTGATTAACGTGTTACAAAATTGTAACTGATTCGGTTTTCCAAGTTTTCTGTTCCAAATACTTTTCGAAAACTTATGTTAATCGATTAAAACATACCTTAATCGATTAACAGCATATATCCAAGTGTATTTTTAAATTGCAAAACTCAAATACGTTTTGCACTTAATTTATACATGTTCAACACTAAGTTTATGCCTAGGAAGTACATATAACATGTATATATGTGATGCATGAACATATTATGAATGACATATCCTAAAAATAAAATGATTTAATGTTTTATGCATATGAGACATGTATTGAGTTTACCTAAGCCTTAGACTCAACCTAAACTAATTACTAGTCTAAGTCTAATACCAATCTTGAGACTTAAGCACGTTGATTTGTTGATGATCTTCAAGCTCTTATGAAACACAAGTTGTCCTCATCAAAACCAAAAACATATAGTGAGCAAACTTTCCAAAGTGCTCTTCTTGACATGCGCACTTTCACATGTCTATCACTTTGATGTTTATCTATCAATATGATCTCGATAGAAGCCCATTTTGTGGATCACTTCCATATAAATCTTATTATCATATGCATCAAGTGTGACTTTGGATTCACCAGCAGTGGATACACCAATATGCTCAAGTATGTTGGTTATGAAGATTGCATAAGGAAAAAGGCTGTGAAATTCTCGAACAAACCACATATGTCTCATTACTATGTTAGCCCAATTGATAGAAAGGTTATGCTTAAGAACATACATCATTTGCAGTTCCATGTCATTGATTTGAGAATGATTTGAATATTTTGGAAGAATGACATAGCTTAAAAAGTAATGAAGCAAGCGATCTTCGAGATTGAGATTTCCTACAACAAGGATATCTCTATTCTTTATAGTTTCACCTAACGCTAATTGCTTATGCATTTCTATTTCCCTCTTAGAGAATCTACACGTAGATTAGTAAAACTCTTTTCTATCATAATTATCCCAATTGCATGTAAGACCGAAATCTTTGATGCTACCTTGAAAAGGTATATTACAACAAACTGGACTGAAGGTCTTAACATCAAAAACAATTTATTTTCATTTCACATAGGATGTTAGACGATTTTCCTAAAGTTAAAGTTACAGTAAAATACTTTAACAAGTTTAGGATAATAGGCTTTTGATTCCTCACATAAATAAAAAAGATCTTATTGCCTTAGAAGAGTAGGGAAATGAAAATCTTCAAACTCAAAGTGACTGACATTAGCACACTTAGGAGAAAAAATGGAGCCTATAAGAAAATGCTCTGAGAATGTTTTGCGTTGAACATCATTAGTAAGAATATGTGCCAAATACAAAGGATTAGCCTCAGAAGATGAAGCTCCTTGCTTTCTTTGAGACACACCAGTATGTTGCTTCTTAGCTCTTGATCATGATGCCATGAATTGCGGTTTTTGAGGTTTAGGATTTTGAGTTTTGAGAGATTTGGGGATTTTTGATTGAGGCCACTAAACACGAAATCTATGGAATAGAAGTGTTTAGAATTGAAAATGTGATATAAAACGACTCAAAAATCATACAAATCGGATAAAAAAATGAGGGTTTTAGGAAAACTCTAGGTTGAACACGAAAAAAAGGGTTTGAGGAGGAAGAAAAAGTGTTTAAAAAGAGATGAGGGTAACTTAAATAACGTTAAGAGTAATCGATTACACAAAGTGAGTAATTGGTTACTCACCATAAAATAATTCCCAAATTTCAAACATATGTCTTAGGTAATCGATTACACAATAGGGTAATCGGTTACCAAAGCTTCCTACTCGATGTTGTAATCGGTTACTATCCAGAGTAATCGGTTACTGAATCCATAATTTGAATTTTCAAGCATACTTGATGCCTGGTAATCGGTTACTCATCTCATGTAATCGATTACATACCCAAGAATTTGAAAAGTTTTAAGCAATTTTAAATACAAGTAGGCATATTATAAGCATAATGAAGCAACCATATAATGATGAATAAGCATTTAAGATAAGTAAGCTTCATCAAGTAAGCCTAATTCACATCTAATTTTATAGAAAGGTTCTTTTGCCAGGGGTTTAGTGATTATATATGCTAGTTGGTCATGAGTATCAACAAGTTCTAAAGATACATCTTTCTTTTGGACATGGTCCCTAAGGAAATGATGTCTTATATCTATGTGTTTGGCTCTAGAATGCATTACTAGATTCTTTGTAAGATTTATAGCACTAGTATTGTCACATTTTAGGGGTATGCAACTTAAGTCCAAGCCATAATCTTGCAATTGTTGTTTAAGCCACAACACTTGGGCACAACAACTACCTACCGCTTTGTATTTTGGCTCAACAGTACTTAGAGTAACACATGCTTGTGTTCTTGCATGACCATGAGACCAATGCATTACCTACTATATGACAAGTACCACTTGTAGTTTTTCTCCCAGTTTTGTATCCAGCAAAATCTGAATTTGGATATCCAAACAAATCACATATACTTCCTTTTGGATGCCATAATCCAACGTCAATTGTGCCTTTTAGATATTTAATGATTCTTTTGACAGCAACTAAATGTGACTCTTTTGGTTTAGATTAATATCGAGCGCACAAGCAGACACTAAACATTATATCAGGTCTACTAGCATTTAAATAAAGTAGGGAACCGATCATACCTCGATACTTTGATATATCAATGCATTCTACAGCTTCATCCATTGTATGTGCCAGAATCCATAGGAGTGGCAATTGACTTGCAGTCATCCATTTCAAATCTTTTCAGCAAGTCTCTGCAATATTTGGATTGACTCACAAATATACCATCCTTGAGTTGTTTGATTTGTAATCCAAGGAAGTAATTTAGCTTCCCCATCATAGACATTTCAAAATCCCCTTGCATCATTTTTCCAAAATCACTACACAAGGTTTCATTAGTAGAACCAAAAATAATATCATCTACATGTATTTGAACAAGAAGAGTATGATGATTTATTTTCTTCAAAAATTGTGTAGTGTGGACCTTTCCTTTTCTAAAAACTTTTTCAATAAGAAAGTTTTTTAGACGATTGTACCAAGCACACAGAGCTTGCTTTAAGCCATAGAGAGATTTCTTTAGTTTATAGACATGAAAAGGATGTTTGTAGTCTTCAAAACCTGGAGGTTGTTTTACAAACACGTCCTCTTGTATATAACCATTAAGAAATGCACTCTTTACGTCTATTTGATATAACTGAAAATGTAAAGAGCATGCATATGTAAGTAGCAACCGAATAACCTCAAGTCTAGCAACAAGAGCGAAGGTTCCATCAAAATCTATTCCTTCTTCCTAGTTGTAGCCTTGTGCTACCAATGTAGCTTTATTTCTATCAATAATTCCATTTTCATATGATTTATTAAGGAATATCCAACGAGTTCCTATAACATGCCTATTATCTGGTATAGGAATAAGTTCCCAAACTTCATTTCTCTCAAATTGGTTCAATTCTTCTTGCATAGCAAGAATCCTGTGTTCATCCTCGATTGAATTATCAATCTTGGAAAGTTCTATTTGAGAAATGAAAGTCATGTTTAAACAAGCATCATTTAGCTTTAAATGAGTAGTGACACCCTTACTTATCTCGCCAATGATGTTGTTAATAGGATGGTCTCGATGAGTTCTCCATTCTTTGGGTAAATCAGAATGAGTATGTTCTTCTTGAGAAGATAGAATATCATCCATTTTCAAATGCTCAACATTGGTTGTTTTGTTGGTAAAAGAAGCCTCCTTTGAAGGGGAATTTGGCAAGTCCTCTTCATCAAGAGTTAGCCCATCCTTTATTATAGGATTGGTTTCATCAAAAGATACATGAACAGATTCTTCCATGGCTAAAGTTCTTTAAATGAAAATTCTATAAGCTTTACTCGTAAGAGAGTAGCCTAGGAAGAGTCCTTCAACAACTTTTGGATCAAACTTGCCTAAGTTATCTTTACCATTATTTAATATAAAACATTTACAACCAAATGCATGTAAATGAGAAATGTTTGGTTTTCTATCTTTAAAGAGCTCATAGGGGGTTTTCTTGAAAATTGGTCTTATAAGAACTCTATTTGAAACATAGCAAGCCATACTAACTGCATCAACCCAAAAATATTTTGGGAGATTAGTTTCATTCAACATTGTACGAGTAAGTTATTCTAAGGACCGATTCTTTCTCTCTACAACACCCTTTTGTTGTGATGTTCTAGGAGTAGAAAAATTGTGATTGATACCTAGATTATTACATAATTCTTCAAAAGAAGCGTTTTGAAATTTTCCCACATGATCACTTCTTATAGCAGCGATTTTTAGAGATTTTTCATTTTGAACTCTTTTAGCATATTTTCTAAAGGCATTGAATGCCTCATTCTTATCAACTAAGAATAGAGTCCAAGTATATCTTAAGAAATCGTCTACTATAACAAGAGCATAGTAGTTACCACCATAACTCTTGGTCCTTGAGGGGCCAAATAAGTCTATGTGTAGTAACTGCCATGGTCTATCGGAAGAAACCATATGCTTATGATTGAAAGAAGTCTTTGTTTTTTTCATTTGACAAGCACTACATAGTTTGTCTTTAACAAACTTCATTTTGGGTAAACCAACAACTAAATCTTTCTTAATCAGTTTATTCAAATGATCCATATGAATATGAGTAATTCTCCTATACCAAAGCCATGCATCATCATTATTATTAGAAACTAAACATTTTATTGGTAAAGAAGAGTCTATGTCAATCATTAAATATTATTTATTCTCTTACTAATTAGTTTAGAGTTATTAGAATCCTTACTTTTGATGATGCATTTATCCGGGTAGAATGCCACATGAAATCCTTTGTCGCATAGTTGACTTATGCACAACAAGTTGTGCTTGAGTCCTTCAACATATAATACTCATTCTATAGTCATTTAAGGTGGCTTATTGATTCTACCAACTCCAAGTATTTTTCCTTTGTTGTTATCACCATATGTGACATAGCCTTTGCCCCTTGGAGTAAGGACAAAGAACTTATCTTTGTCGCCCATCATGTGCTTTGAGCAGCCGCTGTCCAAGTATCATAAATTGCAGGCGACTCTCAAATTTTTCTGCAAAACAGGTTAAGTAATATTAGGTACCCAATTTTCTTTGGGTCCTACATGGTTAGCATTTTTCTCAACTCATCTATAATGACCAAAGGGCACACCATGTTTTCTAATCATGCAAGTGTTTGATGTATGCCCATGGTTTTTACAATAAGTGCATATGGGATAATGCTTACGTATCCTAGATTTATTATTCTTAAAAGCATTGATACTTTGTTTTTGAAATTTTATCTTTGTTGAGACATTCTGATTCTTAGAATTTCCGTTTTTAGAATAGCCAAGACCTATTCAGTTTGTAGAATGTCTCTGAACTTTGATAATCTTATCCAGATCTTTGCTACTCTTGTTTACCTTATTTAGTTCATGACTTAACGTTGAGATTTTCTTTTCAAGAGTAATGCAGTTTTGACATGAAGATGATGATGATTTATTTCTGAATGCTTCTAACTCAGTTTTTGTTTTAAAAATAGTTTGGTGAGTTTGACTTATTCATCATGTAAATAATTAAATGCATGTTGTAATTCAAAAGAATAAAATAAGTTATATTTATTTACCTCTTCATCATCAGAGTGATGAGATGCCATGATAGAGAGATGTGCTTGTTCTTCATTTGCTAGTTCACAGGCAGAACTGATATCATTATCTTCCCAAGCTATGTAAGCTCTTCGTCCAATCTTCATTTCATTCTTACCCTTGAAGGCATTCATCTTCAGATTTGGACAATCCATTTTCATATGACTAGGCTTGCCCCAATCAAAGCATGTGAAGTTTTAGTTTGAAGTGGAAGCGTCATTATTCATGGTAAATTTCTTCATTTGTCCAGTTTTAGTGCCTTTGTTCCTTTTAAGGAACTTGCTGAACTTCTTTACGAACAAACTCATATCTTCCATCTCATCCTTTTCAGATTCATCTCCTGATAAATCATATCTATCCACTTTTTCCTTGAGAGATATTATTCTTCTTCTTTTCTTGCTCTTCATGTTGTTCATGCTTACTGAGTTCCAATTCATGTTCCTGCAATTTTCCAAACAAAGCAACCATGGACATTTTTGATAAACTTTTCTTTTCAGAAATGGTTGTAACTTTTGGTCGCCATGTTCTGCTAAGTGATCTTACAACTTTTAAGTTCAAGTCACTATTCGATAAAGTTTTTCCAAGTGCAATGACATGATTTGTAAGGTGAGTAAATCTCTTTTGTAAATCAAGTATTTTCTCTTCAGGCTTCATACGAAACATTTCGTATTCCTGAGAAAAAGTATTTAGTCTCGACCTTTTTACCACCTCGGTTCATTCATGTGTGTTCTCTAGAGTATCCCATATTTCTTTAGCAGATTTTCATTTTGCTACTCAAAAAAATTCATCAATACCGAGTGCAGAAGTGAGGATATTTTTTGCTTTTAGATCAAATTACACTTTGTTCTAGTCTTCATCATTCCATGAGGATTTCTGCTTCACTTCCCTCACACTATTGATAACTGTGAAGGGTTCATAGGGTTCTTCCTCAATTGCATTCCAAATGTCTAGATCTTAAGACTCTATGAAGATTCTCATTTTGATCTTCCAGAATTCGTAGCATTCTCCAAAAAAGCGTGGAGGGCGATTGATGTTGGAATCTTTTCCTAGAAACGATCTTGCGGCCATCTTCAAAACAAGATTAGTTTTGAGAATAAATTAATCAAAAAAAGCTCTGGTGCCAATTGTAGGACTGAGATGGCAACTAAGAGGGGGGTGAATTAGTTGTTTAAAACTGTGACTGATTTTTCTGCACAACTCAAGAGTTAATAGTAGCGGAAAATGATATACAGAAAAAATCAAGTAAATGTAAGGAGATAAAGGAGAAGAGAGTACACAAATGTTTTTATAATAGTTCACCTTGTTGTCCACCAAAGGCTATGTCCAGTACTCTTGCAGCAAAAGAGATTTATTCACTAGATATTAAGAGTTGTAATTACCATTTCTCCCAAGAATCCCTTGTACCTTACTCTCTCTCTAACAGCTATATCACTATTTGGAAAACACCTTTTGCAAGTGATTATATCCCCTTTCTTATCACAACCTTGTGAAAGAAAGTAATTCAATGCTTTGAATGAAGAAAACGTTTAATAATGGCAATAGATTGCCTTTACAAGATTTTGAAGTTATAAACTCATGCAATCTAGTAACTCAATCTATACTTTAGTACTAATGCTCAGAAGGTTTCCATAACTTGCAATAACACTTAAGGCAAATTTGCAAGACAAGTTCTAAAAGTTATGAACAAGTTGCACCAAGTGTAGAACAAGTATTTCAGAAAATTTATAGTTTGAGTAAGTGAGTTCAATCTGAGTTATGTATTGATTGTGTGTGTATGAAATGAGTTTCAAAGCCTTTATATAGACTTTCTAATCAACCAGAATACCTCTACGAAATGGTAGGATTTGTTTGGAATGAAATCATTTTGTTTGGGCTGAAAGTTGCGTGGTTTGAATTTGAAAACTGGTGTAACAACTCTCAATAATCGATTATTTAATCAATGTAATCGTTTACCCAACAAGTCTGCCCAACTGTGTAATTGATTTTCATAGACAGTAATCAATTACTCAAAAGGTGTAATCGATTACCCAAATGTTCTGTCCAACTGGATAATTATTTATCGTGTTGTGTTATCGGTTACCCACATGGTGTAATCGATTACTCTGATCAATTTTTGTTGGATAACTCGTTTCTCACTCATGTAACCTGTTACTTAGTTTTGGTAACCTGTTAGTTAATCACAGTAATATGTTACTTAGATCTAGTAACCTGTTACACAGTATTTTGAAAATTGTTTTCATCTATACTTGTGCTTATTAGTTTTCTTTTAAAATACTTTTGAGCATTACTACTAAGTGTATTGTTTAGAGTATAAGAATAGAAGTACGTAAAGACTTTAGATTCTAATTTCTTGAAGCTTTGTCTTTATTGTCTTCATAAGTATTCTTCATTTTCTTCTTTTATATGATGTTGGTGTCTTCATCAAAACTGTGTCAGGGTTAGGAGACAGATCTTCTTCACAAAGTGTAATCTATATGGTTTAATATTTCTTCTTATTTGATCTGATATACCACTTCGTTGCTGTCCTTAAAATAACATTATGCAAAATAGATAGAATAATGGCATGTTTCACTTTGTAACATTATTGTAATTTATATATATTTATTTTTTATTCATTGTTTATAACACTAATATTTATTATCCATTTTTGTTATAAGTTCATAGTATAATTATGTTGCAAAACATTTTTCACCTAAGGCTTATTACCAACCCAGTTTTAATATAATTTGACCATTCCGAGTTAAAAATTTTGGATTTAATAAAAACATACCTAATATGGTATCCAAATCCTATAAGTTTTTCGGCTTTGGCTGCCTAAACCGATGGGCCCGTCCATTTGGACATGTTTAATTGTAATGATCATATAATTGATGTATAATTGTGAAATAAAGGTGTGACCCAAAGTGAGAAAAGTATGAGATCGTTTCACGCTCATTAAGAAGATGACCCATAATAATATACTGGACTTAAGTCTTGAATAAGTAATAATAACAGAACCCGAACAAAAAACATATGTTACATTTTCACGGTTTGATATATTTTATAGTGAAAATATTACATAATTAAATTATTTGATATAGAATGCTTACTCATTTTTTTTTTATTTTTGAACGTAATTTTGTTTTAAGTTCTGAATTTTATTTGGACAATGATATTTATGCTTCATATAGTTAAATTAGGGTCCCAATTTTGTTTCTTGCACCAGGCCTACAAAATGTTAGGACCAACATTGATTGGTAGTTCTAGACGTTCGATATATTATTTGTACTCGACTCGTATTCAAGCAAAGGAGAAAATAAAAACTTGGGTAACCTCAACGAATGCTCTATTACCAAGTAACATCAGATGTAACCATAAGGAGTGTCAAACATGACTTGTTTCATCATGACAAAGTACCCACTTGCACATAATATTCACAATTTATTCATCTCACTGAGTCTTAAATTCTCTTATAAATATAGGTTCTACTTTCTAAATTCCAATAAACCCTATAAAATTAAAGAATTTTTTTGCCTGCTACATCGGGGTATTTCATATCATACTGATTATGCATATATGTTATTAAGTCTTCACAAAAGTACTCATTAGGAGTAATAGTTTTCTGAGTTGATTCTCCATGAAAATATTTTTGCATCATTTAGTTGGAGTAATTTTAAGAAGAAAGAACATAAGAAAAGAGAATAAGGAGAGAGTTTTTATTTTTCCTCTCTTTTGTTGACAAGAAGAAGAGAAAAGACATAAAATTATGGTAGGTCTCACCTCAATATTCTACACCTCACATCACATGAGAAAATCTCAAAGAGAAGTTAGGATTTGTGAAATAACAATTATACCCTCACTTTATCAAAATTATAACAATCATATAAAAATGGGAACACATATCGTGATAAGTATATTATTGTTTATACAATAAAATATCATATTTATTTCTCTTTTCTTTCTTTTCTCTTTCTGTTATATCAAACACCTCTCAAAAATCACTATCTTTCTCACCATTTTATCTCTACTCATACTCTTTCTTTATATTTTCTCTCCTCCCTATTTCTTCCCTCAACCAAAGATAGACTTTATGAATCCTTAAATGACTGCCAAGTGCGATACCTATAATATTATGGGGCATGTGGTTTTTTCCTGAAGTCGTTGTGGTTCCCAAAATGAGAAGTTTTATGTTTAAATGCAATCAACAATCATTTGTTTTTAGGAAGTTGTAAAGATTATTCTTAGATGTATGATGAGTATGGTGAGGAATAAGAGTCATGTTGATCACATTTGTCTCTCTTTTACACACACACACAGATATATATATATATATATATATGATGATGCCTTTGGATCAATGTGTTGGTGAAATGGTCTCTTAAAAATATTACTTAAAGTGATTAATAGAGCAGATTCACTTATGCAATGATGTCTAAATGAATGCTATCAAATAAAGCGAAAATAAAAATAATTGCATGCAAGTAAAAGAGCAGGGTAAGAGAGAAGATGACACAACTAATTTATCCTGGTTCGATTGCTAATCCACACACAATATACATGTAGGACTCCCCTTCTGATCTTGGGAGATTTACTTCATTCGAAGAAATCAAATGTTTATATAAAACACTTCTTCCACCAAGAGTTCTCTTGGATCTAGCTTCTAATGGCTCATCTCCACTTCTAACCAAGTATACCAAATGAGACATCTTCTTAAATCTTGACCACAACATAGGATTTCTCCTAAATTTCTCTCTTCCTCCTAGGTAATATCTCACCCCCTCGAAGAGACAAATTTACAAATTGACCGTAAAAGATGTGTACAAAGTTGTATTACACCTGCAATGTGCTAATCATACACTAACAATTAGAACAAATTACTCTTTGATGAATGTTAGAAACTAAGATATGGATATGAATGATTAAGATTCAAAAAAGGAAAATCATTGACAACTCTCAAGGTATGAAAATAAACTCTTTAAAAGATTCACAAAAAACTATCTTTTTTACGTGAAAGTTTCTTTCTCTTTTCAGAAAGTCACTCTAGAAAAAAGGATGTCAATCTTGCATCAATTTTTTGTTAAGTGTAAAAAATTTAGTTCTATTTTTCCCCAAGGGAATGGATGGTAAAATACCATCATGTATCAAACTGATCTGTTGGGGATAATCAATTAAATAAATAACTACTTAATCGATTAATGTTTCTCTAAAACGTCCATGATTCCAAAAAATAATTTGACTTAATGGATTAACCATGTCCTTAATCAATTAACGATTTTCCCATTTACAAAGACTTAATCGATTAATCAAAGCCTTAATTGCTTAAATTTTTTTTGGAAAAGACTTAGCTAATTATGCATGAACCTCTAACATGAATGATTAATGCATGATGCAACATTTTGAAAAGGATATGAGTATTAATACCCAAAATCATGTATGCATGTTAAATGCACCTAAGTCATGTTATGTTATGAAAAATCTCTTTATGCAATATGCTCATACTCTAATTATGTCAGATTTATCATAAGGTTCACCCAACTTAGACTCTACTGAGAAGAAGATCTTGCTCCTAACCTTGGCATGGTTTTAATGAAGACACCAAAATCACAAAAAGAAGAAAAAGGAAGACGACTATGAAGAAATAAATGTTCAAACTTCAAGAAAATTAGAGTCTAAGTCTTCAATAGGTACTTCTATCCCTATGCTTAATTTATATTTAGTAGGAATGCTCAAATAAATTCAAAATAACTTAAAACTATTTTTGAAAGAATCAGAAAAATCTTGAATCATTTTCAAAATGCTATGTAATATGTTACTTGATCTGAGCAACATGTTACTAGATCAACATAACAAGTTACCTGAACTGTGTAACAGTTGATAACAGATTACTAGAACTACCTAAGAGGTTACCTGACTAAGAAAACAGTTACCAAAAGCATAACTGACACATGTAACCGATTATTACATGGTAATATCAGATTACATGGTCGGACAACAAGGTTTAGTAATAGATTACACCCCCGTGGTAATCAATTACACATAGTTGTTGCAACCAAATTTCAAATTCAAATGAAGAGTTTTTCATCCAAAGTGACTAGGTTTCAACTCCAATCGTGTCACAACTTCTGGAAGGGTACCATGGCTGATTGGAAGCTTATTTAAAGGCATTGGAACATTCACACAACACACAACTTTCATATCATTGACTCACTTTCTTCACAAAACTCTTTTAAACAAATTTCTGCACTTTCTCTAGCAACATTGATTCCAAACTTTCAGATTGTCTGAAGTTGCTTCAAGTGCAAAGTTCTAAAAATTTTCAAAAATTTAAGAGAATTGTTTTACTAAGTGTATTGAGATCAAAAAATATTGCAATTTATAGCATTGTCAAACATGTTAAGGAAATCCTGCCATTGATATATTCTTGAACTTGTTAACTTTTCATCACAAGGGTGTGGTGAGAAGGGGAAATAGTTCACTTGGAAAAGTTGTTTTCCAAGGATGGATATTTGTGAGTGTGTAAGATACAAGGGTCTCGGGGAGAGAATTTGTAATTGCAACTCAAAGTATCTAGTGGAAAAATCTCTTGTGTGACAAGAGTATTGGATGTACCTTCGATGGACAAGAACGTGAACCAGTCAAAACATTCTCTGTGTATTCTTCTTCTGCTCTATTCTTATGGTTTCATTTTTTCTTTAACTTGGTTGATTTCTGTATCAATATTCCGCTCTACAAACACTTTGATATCACAACAGAAAAATCTGCCATTTCTCCCAACAACTAATTCACCCTCTCTTAGTTATCATCTAATACTTACATTTGGCACCAGAGCTTATTTTGGGTAAGGTACTATCAAATAGTGACTTGAACTTAAAAGATATTTACTCACCTCACAAATCTATCAAATAGTGACTTGAACTTAAAAGTTCTAAGATCACTTACAATACAATGGCAACCCAAGGTGCCAGCGATCTCCGAAAATAAAAGTCAATCAAAGATGTCTTTGCCTGCTCTCTTTGGAAAGTTGTAAGAATACAAGTTGGAACTAAGCCAACTTTAACATCATAAAGAACAAGAGAAGAAGAGAAAGGACATTTCTCTTAAAGCAAAAGCTGAGGTATATGAATATCAGCAGATGAATCAGAAAAGGAGGATATGGAAGGCATGAGCATGTTGGTAAAGAAGTTCAACTAGTTTCTAAAAAGAAACAAAAGTGGCAAGGATGGACAATCAAGAAGATTCACCAAAAGTAATGAAGTTTCCACTTCAAATCAAAATCTCAATTGTTTTGAATGTGGAAAACTTGGTCATATGAAGATGGACTTTCCTACACTAAAGCAGAATCCTTTCAAGCCAAAACCTGAAAAGAAGACCAGTTGATAGGCTTACATTACATGTGAGGATAATGACACAAGTTCCACTTCAGAACCAGAAAATGAAGAGCAAGTTCATCTCTCTCTAATGGCGTCTCATCATTATGATGATGATGAGGTAAGTAAAACTGAACCTTTAGATAAGCCATCATTTTCTGAATTACCAAATGCTTTTAATGAATTGCATAGTGAATGTGTGAAACTAACCAAAATCTATTTTAAACAAAAGAATGAGATTGACGCATTCTGAAATAAATGTTTGTACTTTGAGTCTTGAACTCAATAGTCTAAACAAGAGTAGTATAAACTAGGATACCATGTTTAAAATGCAAAGACACTCTACCGACCGTACAAGTCTTGGTATTCCCAAACCTTCTTTATATAAGAAAAAGGAAGTGTCTACAAAAATAAATATTCAAAAGCAAAGTATCCATACTCATCATGTTTCTAAATCTAAAACTAGGATACAAAAGCATCAACCCATCTATGCTTACTATAAAAAATATGGGCATACACATAATACTTGCATGATTAAAAAATATGGTATACCCCTATGATGATTTCAATGGGTAGAGAAAGGTACTAACCCTGTAGGACCCAAACTGAATTGGATACCTAATATTACTTAACCTGTTTTAAAGGAATATTTAGGAGCCGCCAACGATTTATGATATTTGGATAGTGGCTGCTGAAAACATATGACAGACGACAAAGGAAAGTTCTCTGTCCTACTCCAACGGACAAAGGTTACGTCACATATTATGACAACAATAAAGGAAAAATCTTGGAGTTGGTAGATTCGAGAAGCCACCTTCAACTACAATAGAAGGAGTTCTATATGTTGAGGGACTTAAGCATAACTTACTATGTATAAGTCAAATTTGTGACAAAGGGTTCCATGTAGCTTTCTATCCCGACAAGTACATAAAGGATAGTAAGGCATCCGAAAACTCTAAACTTGTGGGTAAGAGAATAAACAATATTTATATGATTGCTTTTAATAATTCTTCTCTTCCCATTAAATGTTTAGCTATTAATGATCATGGTGCTTGGTTAAGACATTTGAGAAATGCTCATATACATATGGATCATTTTAATAAACTTATGAAGAAATATTTAGTTGTTGGTTTATCCAATATCAAGTTTGTTAAAGACAAACTATGTAATGTTTGTCAAAAGGGTAAACAAACAAAAACTTCTTTCAGACCAAAGCATATTGTTTCTACACATAGACCATTGCAATTACTACACATGGACTTATTTGGTCCCTCCCAGACCAAAAGTTTTGGTGGTAAATACTATGCTCTTGTGATAGTAGACGACTTTTCAAGATACACTTGGACTCTATTCTTGGTACACAAGAATGAGGCATTTAATGTCCTTAGCAAATATGCTAAGAGAGTTCAAATTAAAAATCCCTTGAAAATCGCTACTATAAGAAGTGATCATGGGGGAGAATTTCAAAATTCTTCTTTAGAGAAATTTTGTGATGATAATGGTATCACTCACAATTTCCCTGCTCTTAGAACACCACAATAAAATGGTGTTATAGAGAGAAAGAGTAGTCTTAGGAAGAACTAGCAAATACAATGTTGAATGAAACTAATCTCCCAAAATACTTTTGGGTTCATGTAGTGAGAACGACATGCTATGTTTCCAACCGAGTTTTAATAAGACCTATTCTAAAGAAAACCCCCGAAGAAATCTTCAAAGGTAGAAAACCAAATATTTCTCACTTCATGTGTTTGGCTGCAAATGTTATGTGCTAAATAATGGTAAGGAAAACTTAGGAAAGTTTGACGCAAAAGTCGATGAAGGAATTTTTCTTGGCTACTTTCTTACAAGAAAAGCTTTTAGAATTTTTATTAAGAGAACCATGGCCATGGAAGAATCCATTCATGTAACTTTCGATGAATCTAATCTAACCTTGGAAGAAAAGTCCATGGTTGATGATGATGACTTTCTTAGTTCATCCATAGAAAATCCCATTAGCGATGTTATAGCCAACATAGAGTATTTGAAAATAGATGATGATTTACCATCACAAGAAGAGCATATTCATTCTGATTTACCTAAAGAATGGAGAACCAATATATATTATTATATTGACAATATCATTGGTGATATAAGTAAGGGAGTTACTACTCGCCTAAAACTAAATGACGCTTGTCTAAACATGGCCTTTGTTTCACAAGTGGAACAATCCAAGATTGACGGTGCAACTTTAATGAAACCTTTGCTCCAGTTGCTAGACTTGAAGCTATTAGGTTATTGCTTGCATATACATGTTCTTTGGATGTTCAGCTATATCAAATGGATGTAAAGAATGCATTTCTAAATGGTTATATTGAAGAAGAGGTGTATCTCGAATATCCTCCTGGTTTTGAAGACTATTATCATCTTTCTCATGTCTATAAACTTAAGAAAACTCTCTATGGCTTAAAACAAGCTCCTTGTGCTTGGTATGACCGTCTAACAAGCTTTTTACTTGATCAAGGATTTTCTAAAGGAAAGGTCGACACTACATTATTCATTAAGAAAATAGATCATCATACTCTACTTGTTCAAATCTATGTTGATGATATTATTTTCGGTTCTATTAATGATCTTTTGTGTAGTGAGTTTGGTAAAATGATGCAAGGGGAGTTTAAGATGTCCATGATGGGAAAGTTGAACTACTTTCTCGGACTACAAATCAAACAACTCTAGGATGGCATCTTCGTTTGTCAATCTAAATACTACAGAAATGTGCTAAAACGCATTGAAATGGATGACTGCAAACTGATTGCCACTCTTATGTGTTCTGGAACATACATTGTTGCCAATGAGACTGGAAAATGTATGGATATCTCTAAGTATCAAAGTATGATTTTTTCCATTCTTTATCTTACTGCAAGTAGACCTGATATTATGTTTAGTGTCTATCTTTGTGCATGTTATCAATCAAAGCCCAAAGAGTCACATCTTTCTTCCGTAAAAAAGATATTAAAATATCTTAAAGGCACACCTGACGTTGGATTATGGTATCCAAAAGGAAGTCTATGTAATCTGGTGGGATATTCGGATTCAAATTTTTCTGGATGAAAAATTGAAAGGAAAAATACAAGTGGTACTTGTCACATTCTTGGAAATGCTCTAGTGTCAAGGTCTTCTAAAAAGAAATCATGTGTTGCTCTAAGTACTATTGAGGTAGAATTCATAGCAGTAGGTAGTTGTTGTGTTCAACTGCTATGGCTCAAGCAACAATTGTGAGATTATGGATTTGACCTAAATCAAAACCGCCAAATCTCGAAACCTTCAAAACCTAGTTTCTCGAAAACTCAATTTCATGGCTTCATCTTCTAGAACTAAGAAAAAACATACCAACACAACTCAAGGAAGGCGTCAAACCTCCAAAGAGACCAACACGTTGGATTTGGTGCGACTCCTTGCTACCGATGATCAACACAAAGTTTTCACGGAGCTCTTCTTGCAATAACCCACTTTTGCTCCTATGTATGGTATGTTACACTCTTTCGAGCATGATGGTTTCTTTTTCCCCACTCTTTTTAGGCAATACAAACTCTTTGAGTTTTGTGAAATGTAAAATGCCTACTATCCGGAACTTATACAGGTATTTTAGTACAACTTGTAATTTTAGAAAAATAAAATCTTTTCTTATGTCAAAGGCAAAAGAATTGGCATAGATTTTCCAACTTAGTTTTCTTTGTTGTAATATACCATACATAGGGACGATAGTAGAGTCTTGCATTCAAACTGGGTATAATAAGATGGATTTCTAATACTTTATGTGTAGCTATTCCATAGGGGAAATCTAAATGTGTAAGCAAAGGGCCATCAGCGATCTGCAAAAAGCCGAACTATTTTGTCTGTCGAAAATTTAAACCTAGAAGATTGTTTGCTTCATTACTTTCTAAGTTAAATCATAGTTCCCAAATCAGTCACAAATTACTGACATGGAACTATAATTGATGTATGCTATTAAGCATAATTTTCCAATTAATTGGACATTGATGGTAATGAAACAAATGCGGGCCTTTAAAGGTCATTTTCGTCGTTTACCTTTTGTTATCATCATTACTGCCATACTTGAGCATTCTGTTGTATCTTTTGTTTGAGAATCTAAGATCCTACTTGATGCTCGTGAAAACAAAATTGACGTGGATATCATTTATAAGATAGGATTCTTTCAAAACACCACTGATATGATATTCAAGCATAGTATGATCAACAAGCTGCTAACCAAGAAAATCCTTCTCCTGACCCTAATACTCAAACCTCATTTCATCCTGAATTATCCTCATCTGGCTCCACTCCTACCAATCAGATGATCATGGATGAGTTATCTTCGCTTCGACGCTATATCTCTACAAGGATGGATGTTGTTGATATGGTCAACCAACAAATCCAGGAAGACCTTCGTCATCTTTCTAACCGATTGGATTATATGGAATTGGGTGCTCAGTGGGCTGAGCCATATTCTTAGAATAGTGGTCTAGGAAGTTGTGTCATAGTTTTTGTTCTTGATGTTGTTGGATATAGTTGTTTTGCTTTTTGGTTGTTAATATTTGAACTACTTAACTTTGTTGGTTTATGTTTACTATGTTTATTATGACTATGTTAGTAATGTTTGCTATGTATTAACATTTTCTATCACTTTGTTATATATATATATATGCTATTAAATTTAATGATCTATCATTATTTTTCATACTACTTAAGTTAAACTATACATCTTGTTATATTTTACTATATACATATGTCTATTGTGCTGGAAACTTAGCGTATCCTTCTTTTTATGAAGTCAAAAGATGGAGAAAAGTTGGGTTGTATTTTTCTATTTAAATTATTCCAGGCACATAAAATAAAACAAAGGAGGAGCATATGAGATAGGGGGCATACTCAAGTCAAACAAGTCATAACATATGAAGTACGTTGCTTTTCAGAAAATTCAAAAACACATCTTTTCAAGAGATGTTGCTTTGTCATCATTAAAAATGGGAAGATCTTGCTCCTGACCTTGACACGATTTTGATAAAGACACCAAGATCACAAAAAGAAGAAAAAGGAAGAAGACTATGAAGACATAGAAGTTCAAGTTTCTAGAAAATTAGAGTCTAAGTCTTTAATATGTACTTCTATCCTTATGCTCAATTTATATTTAGTAGCAATGCTCAAATAAATTCAAAGGAACTTAAAACTATTTTTGAAAGAATTTGAAAACTCTTCAATCATTTTCAAAATGCTAAGTAATATGTTACTTGACTTGAGTAACAAGTTACTAGATCTATGTAACAAATTACCTGAAAGGGTACCATGGCCGATTGGAAGCCTATTTAAAGGCCTTGGAACATTAACACAACACACAACTTTCATATCGTTAACTCACTTGCTTCTCAAAACAATTTCAAACAAATTTCTGCACTTTGTCTTACAACTTTGTTTCCAACCTTTCAGATTTTATGAAGTTGCTTCAAGTGCAAAGTTCTAAAGTTTTTTAAACATTTTAGAGCATTGTTTTACTATGTGTATTGAGTGCAAAATGGATTGCAAGTTATAGCTTTATCAAACTTGTAAAAGCAATCCTGCCATTGATATATTCTTGATCTTGTTGTTAACTTTTCATCACAAGGGTGTGGTGAGAAGGGAAAATGATTTCACATGGAAATCTTGTTTTCCAAGCGTAGATATTTGTGAGTGTGTAAGGTTCAAGGGTCTCGGGGAGAGAATTTGTAATTGCAACTCAATGTATCTAGTGGAAAAATATATTGTGTGACAAGAATACTGGATGTAATCTTCGGTAGACAAGAAGGTGAACCAGTATAAAAATTCTTTGTGTACTCTTCTTCTACTTTATTCTTGTGGTTTCATTTTTTTCTTTAACTTGGTTGATTTCGGCATCAATATTCTACTGCACAAACAATTTGATATCACAGCAGTAAAATCGACTATTTCTCCCAACAACTATTTCACCCCCACCTCTCGTCTTAGTTGCCATCTAATACTTATGAAAATAAAACTAGAAGACTTTGTGAGTCATAGGCAAATTATATTACTTTAAATCTTCGACAAAAGCAACGAAGTGGATTTATAAAGAATTATAATATTAGAGCGATACAAACAAATTTAATGCCATAATTAGACAATATACACAACAATTATTATCTCTAGTCATAACAAATATGCGCAATGATTAATGATGTTGGTGTATTATGCATTAAGATGTATACACCACTATTAAGTGATCTTTGTTGGACCAGACTACGACCGAGGAGCCTCCGACCACCGGGGAGTTCCATTGTTACCGGGGTATGGGAAGAGTGTAGAGCCACAAGTGACACACCACGTCTTGAACAAAAACCTTAAGGCATTAGTTCCATGAGTGTTTTCTACTTATAAACAAATTTAATGCCATAATTAGACAATATACACAACAATTATTATCTCTAGTCATAAAAAATATGCGCAATGATTAATGATGTTGGTGTATTATGCATTAAGATGTATACACCACTATTAAGTGATCTTTGTTGGACCAGACTACGACCGAGGAGCCTCCGACCACCGAGGAGTTCCATTGTTACCGGGGTATGGGAAGAGTGTAGAGCCACAAGTGACACACCACGTCTTGAACAAAAACCTTAAGGCATTAGTTCCATGAGTGTTTTCTACTTATAAACTCTTTCACTCCTCCCCGCATATCCAACGTGGGACTTCACACTTGAATGAATCTAGCAATTTCCCACTCAAGTGTGGGTACCACACACTTTCTGGTCCGCTTCCCTTACATCGACCATGTCCTAGCCGAACCATCGACTATGATACCACTTGTTGGACCAGACTGTGATAGGGGAGCCTCCAACCACTGGAGAATTCCATTGTTACCGGGGTATGGGAAGAATGTACAGCCACAAGTGAGATACCACATCTTGAACCAAAACCTTAAGACATTAGTTCCATGAGTTTTTTCTACTTATAAACTCTTTTACTCCTCCCCGTATATCCAATGTGGGACTTCACACTTGAATAAACCCAACAATTTCATTGTATTATTTGTAATATTCTATTACCTTTTATAAACTTTTTTAACAAAATTTATCTTTGCTATTTAAAAAAAAAGTACGACGTTTGCTATTTGAGTTGAATTCAGTGCTTGATAGCTTTTTACATATTCTTTTTCTTTATAGAGATATTTATGTGAGTTAGAACCAAAAGGCTTATTAGGTCTGAGCATGTCTTAGGGTTTTACTTTTGCCATGAAAGGTATTTATAGAATACCCATTAGCAATTCCTCAGGTCAACAATAGGTATTAAACTCGAATAAAGTGATGGTTCAATCTTTAATCTGTATGGCCAGAATAGTCTACATTCAAATTAAGAGGTCTCTAACATCTCTTTGTGCATTTAATGATAATTAGAGATGGTGTCTGAACTGATCAGACTTACCATGTAAACACCTATCGTAAAGGTATTTGGAAACAAAGGAAATTGTTATTTGTCGTTTTTAGGGTGACTAGTGCTGGAGAAATTCCTTCTCCATCCGAAATCCATAGAGTGAATGCGGAAGTCCTTATGACCATGGCTTTGTTCCCACAACCGAATGTGTATGCCCATACATACACCCAAATGGAACATCCATGGTCCAGACCGAAGAAACCCCAAATGAGTTCATGGTGAAGATGAAGAACATACCTTGTTG
>NW_017727940.1:28493-29101 GCF_001865875.1 Lupinus angustifolius
ACTTTAGTTGCAATAATTTTGATTCAGTCCCTTCATCAAATCAGAAATTGCCTGAAGGTATCTACACTTATTATTATTTCATGACACATATGCCCTTAGCCACCAAATTAACTACTTAAGATCATTTTATATTTTGGCTAATTATATAATGGCCATATCACAATTATAGAATTATATTTGTGACCCATAAATTGTCAGAAATTCCAACAATCTCCCACTGGTCACACATATGATTCTCCGTACGTGTTATCCTTATTGCGCGCTTAATTGCCATTATGACTTAGGCATATCCAAATTATCCCGTCCATTAGTCCTGTCTCCATATCGAACCACAGTGAACTTCGCCATATCAATCATGGCTAATTCAACAATGATCACCAACATTGACACAACCAAATGACACAGATACATCATGAAATGTGTAGCATGAAAATTACATGAATATGATCTGTACATGTCAATTTTCAACTGGTCCTACTTAACTTTAGTGAGATCCTTAATAATAAACATAAAACCTTATTGTACAAAGTATAATGACAGAATACCAAACTGAATGATTAATCAACTGAAGTTTGAATACAAAGTATTCATACAAAATACTGAAATTA
>NW_017727940.1:29201-29488 GCF_001865875.1 Lupinus angustifolius
TGATGACAAACACTACACCAATTGTAATAACAATTGTTTGATGAATTAGCTTGAAGATTGTGTTGGCATGATTGATATGATGCGCAAATATATCGGAAGCTGTTATTACGATCAACCTGCACAATCAAAAACAACAAAACAACCTTTCTCCCCCTTTTGACATTATCAAAAAGATATCCCATGTCAAAAATTAGGAAGAGATATGAGTTAATCATAAAACTAAGTTACTGAATTAATTTGGGATTTAACAAATTAACCTGTTTTATTTTTCGGTAAATTGAACAAAT
>NW_017727940.1:29588-33275 GCF_001865875.1 Lupinus angustifolius
TGGGCCAGCTAATATCCGCATGAATGACCATACACACTTACATCTATTATTCCTCATGAGTTATATCCATGAAAGAGGTCACTTTGGTGACGTTTCACTTCATTTGGCTCATTAAAAATAACAGACAGCCTTAATGGACATACAAATAACAATTAAAATCAGTGCACAAAGATACTGAAGTCCCAAAAATAATTTTTAAAACAATAAAAAAAATTTGTTTTTTTTTTTGTTTTTTGTTTTTTGTTTTCGCTCGGGCGAGCCGAATCTCGCCCGGGCGAGCCAAATCTCGCTTAAGCGAGAGCACTGCAGCAGAACATGAAAAGTGCGATTTCTGCATCGCGATTCTTCGAAAATCAGCCAAAATTTTCAACAACAAACAGCAGAAAACAACATTCAATCATTTCAAATCGTTTTGTTTCATATTGAAAAACATAAATGTTTTCTTAATCGATTCATAACAGAAACAAAACACCAAAACCCTAAATCAAACCAGATTTGGGGAAGAAAATGAAAACCTAATTTCATCCATAAATCAATTTGGGGTGGCTCTGATACCACTTGTTGGAGAAATCCTTCTCCATCCGAAATCCTTAGTGTGAATGCGGAAGTCCTTATGACCATGGCTTTGTTCCCACAACCTAATGTGTATGCCCATACATACACCCGAATGGAACATCCATGGTCCAGACCGAAGAAACCCCAAATGAGTTCATGGTGAAGATGAAGAACATACCTTGTTGAGCCATTTCCGGGATCTCGAAGGTATGAGGGTGCGATGATCTTCCAGATGATAGAGCGCCGAATGGTTTTCCTTTAGTTCTCTCTAGAGGGGAATGAGAGAGTGTGCCTTAGTTTCTGAAAAGTGTTTGGTGTGTTGGAGGAGAGACCTTATCCTCATGCCTTATGTGTCTTACGGATGAGTGGATAGTGTTATCCTATTCTAGATAACACTATTCTCATCCTACCTTATTCTCCTCCACCTTTACACTTGAAAACCTGTTGCTCTACAAATGGGGACCATAACCCATAAAAGTAACCCCGAAGTGGTTACTACTTTAGTTGCAATAATTTTGATTCAGTCCCTTCATCAAATCAGAAATTGCCTGAAGGTATCTACGCTTATTATTATTTCATGACACATATGCCCTTAGCCACCAAATTAATTACTTAAGATCATTTTATATTTTGGCTAATTACATAATGGTCATAACACAAATATAGAATTATATTTGTGACCCATAAATTGTCAGAAATTCCAACAACTAGTACTCCTGGTTAACGTTGCTTTCCCTCAAGGCTTGACCTTCAGGAAGATTCATGCATAATTGGTTAGTTAAATTGTATAACATGAAAGGTAAATTAATTGGGGGCTTGAATATATCATATCATAAAAGACACTTACCCCATGCATGTATCACTTGTCCTGTTGCTTTAATGTCATAATCTAAACTTAAGTTATGGGTAGTCATTGTTGGAAATGTAGAATGTAGGATCTTAGTTGTTGTATGTCTTGGCTATATTAGGATTATTGACAAGATTTAGGAAAATTTAATTGGTCTTTATTATCTGATTTGTGTTAATTATATTTTATTTTGGCTTTACTTTTCTTAGCCCATTTCTTTTATGAAAAAAATATTTATGACACATTCATTTTAGTAAATGTAATGTTTGACACCTAATTATGTTTATGTGTTTAATCTAATGTTTTTGCTGCATAATTTAAAGGAAAAATTATATTGAATACCTTTTAAGTTTTAAGGACAAATGTAATGCATTGTTTACTAATATAATTAAATTTAAATTTAACTCCTTTCAAATTTATTGTCTAAAAACTAGGTCTTACATAAATATGGATGACAAATAAATGCATTGAATGAATTTTTTTTTGGTAATGGGATTGAATGAATTTTTTTTTTGGTATTGGATTGAATGGATATGAATCCAAATTTATATATGAAAAGTCACCCACCAATCCATATAAATGTAGGGTACCAGCAGGTCAGAACACACCTAGAGGGGGTGAATATGTGTAGCGGATCACTTATTATGCTTTTCTGATATTTTGTGCAGATCTGAAAACTGCAGTACTTAGTCGATTAAGACTGATTTTAATCGATTAATTAGTGCTTTGATTTAATCGATTATGCTTGTGGATAATCATTATCTTGAATCTTGCATTTCTTAATTTTGAGGTTTCTTGCACAAGTTACTGATTACTAATCTTTGCACAGTTAATTGATTAAAGAAGTTATAGAATGATAGCAACACAAATTATAGCAGACAACTTAGAATTAATCGATTAACAAGAATGTAAAGATCGAAAGTAAAAGAGATAAGGGATAGAAAATTGTGCACAGTGAATTTTTATCCTAGTTCGTTTGCGATTCACTGCAAAATACATCTAGGCCACCCCTTCTGATCTTTGGAGATTTTTCTTCACTATTGAAATTGGGTTTATATACACGCACACTTCCAATTACAACAAGACTAAGCTGTGAAGAAGATCTTTGCTCCTGACCTTGGCAAGGTTTTGATGAAGACACCAACATCACCAAAAAGAAGAAAAGGAAGAATACTTATGAAGACAAAAAAGATTAAAGCTTCAAGAAGATTAGATTAAGTCTCTATAGGTTCTTCTATCCTAAAACTCTTACTTATGCAAAGTAGACCATTTTTAAAGAATAATGAAACACGTTGAAAATACTTAAAACAATTTTTGAAAAGATGTGTAACACTTAATTCAAGTAACAAGTTACATGTGAGAGAAAAACAGTTATCCAACTTAAAACTGCTCAGAGTAATCCATTACTGCATTTGAGTAATAGATTACCAGTTTTACAAAAGTTGAGTAACCGATTACCCAAATGGAGTAATCGATTACTCAAATTCAAATTTAAAAAATCAAGTGGACAATATGTTTGGATAATCAATTACCCAATGTCAGTAATCGATTACTGAGGACTGTTGAATGAGATTTCAGATTTTAAAACAAAATGGTTTCACTCCAAACAAAATCTCTTCACTCCAAACAACTCCTACACTTTCAAAAAGGCACCTTGGGTGTTTTGGAAAGCCTATATAAAGACTCTAAACTCTCACAACAAAAACACACAACTTCATATAACTCTCATAAATTCTCTCACTGTTTTTCTGCACTTTTGCAACAAGCTCTTAAACTTTCAATAGAGAATTTATTCTGAGTAATTTACTTCAAAAGCTTTCACAAATATATTGAGCATTATTACTAAGCATATAAAGAGAGTTGATTGGATTGCAAGTGATATAATATTTCATACTTGTAAAAGCAGTCCAAAAGCCATTGTTGTAATTCTTCATTCATTGCAAACAATCTTTCTTTCACAAGGGTGTGAATAGAAAAGGGAAAGAGTGACTTGGAAAGTGTTTTTCCAAGGTATAAATATTAGTGAATGTGTAAGGTACAGAGAGATCTCGGAGTGAGATATTGTATTTACAACTCTTAATATTTAGTGGAAATCTATTGTGTTGCAAGAGTACTGGATGTAGCCTTCGGTGGACAAGAAGGTGAACCAGTATAAAATACTTGTGTGCTCTTCTTTCTATTTCCTCTTTACTTTATACTTGCTTATTTTTCTGCAATATTATCCGCTGCACTTTAACTCTAACATTTTGCAGAAAAAGTTACTAAAACTTTAAGTCAACTAATTC
>NW_017727940.1:33283-44230 GCF_001865875.1 Lupinus angustifolius
CCCCCCCTCTTAGTTGCAATATTATCGCTCGAACCAAGATCTCCTAATCTTTGTGAAGATTATCAAGATCTCTCTTAAGGTGATACTACTCACCAAGAGATCTCTCTTGAGTACTTAATACTTAGATACAAAAGTTAAACTCAATCCTAAACTCTAAGCATAAAAACCCACAAGAACTTAATCTAAATGAGAATTAATGTAAAGAATTTTCATAAAAAGGTTTGCGCACTTTTCAAGAATGTATATGCAAGAATGTATATGCAATGATATGAATATCTAAGCCCTATTCAGAATGCTATCACACTCTAAACTCTCTTAATGCAATTTTTCACTCTAATGCAATATATGAAAATGAATGTTCAAGTTATGTCAAATGGGCTAGAGTTACAACCTTTATAGAAAACAGACTGATGTTATCAAATAATGGATTATATTGTATCTTAATCGATTAACGAGCTGTTAAAACTGGTTTTTGTTGTATCTTAATCGATTAACACACCATCAATTTCAGATTGGTTAGCTACTGTAATTATGATAATCGATTAAATGATTTCTCACATATATTTAATCGATTATATTCAACAGATAATCGATTATGGTAAACTACATATATGACATGTGATCATGCAATACATTTTTTTCAAATATATTATACCTTTAATGCACAAAATCGTGTATATAGATGCATGAGCTTACTTATCATATAATTTCTAGATACTATGTCTGAATTTTAGTCTTGTTCATTTTAAGTTCTTATGAGACTCTCACCTAGATTTACCTAACCTAGACTCGATCTAAGGAAATCATCTTAAGACTTCTAGTAAAGTAAAATTACAAAGCTCTGAGTCTATAGATAACACCCTTGAGTCTTCGGCTTGTTGTTGGTTGCAAGATCTTCAAGCTTTCTTGTACGTCCATTGTCTTCATCAAAACCAAGGTCAACTTCAAATATGCAAGTCTCGACTCTTTGCACTTTCAATAAACAAATTAAATTATATCTAAATTATCTAATTGATCCATATCCCAATTTACTGGATGTATTTTAATCCATCTATAAATCAATTTTAATTGGTCAAATATTTTAAAAAAAATCATTTTAAAAACTACTATTTCAACAAATCAATTTTTAAAAACACTTTTAAAAAATAACACTTATTTAAAAAAATCAATTTTTGAATGCAAATTACTTTTTGTTTTTAAAAAAACACTTTACTACAAGGATGTGACATTTAAGGTTCTACATATAAAGTTTTTCGCTAAAAGATATGTATGCTATATATATTTAAGAATAAAGTTTTACTATTAATCTCATGTCTCGTCATTGATCTTACCATAGTTTGAGTATGAGCTACTAAAAATATATATCAATATGAGAATTTAATTTATTAAAAATTCAAAGTGAGAATGAGAAAAAACATACAAGTAAAAGTTAAGATAATAAAGGAAATTGAAAAGCAAAGGACACCATTTATTAAAAAATTGTTCTTTGGATCGATTAGATACTCATCTAAATGAATATATTATATATATTAATTAGATATAATAAATGAATTTGAATCTATTATTAAAAATATTAAATAAATTAAATCCATTTAAAAATATTAACTTTAATACAGGAATTTAAATCGACTTAATTCTCTATAATTTGAATAAATTATATAAATTTGTTACTTGTATACAAAGTGTGATTTTTTAACAAATAAGTCAGATACAGGTTCACAACCCTCCTAGATCGGCCCAATATATCTCACTCATTGAAGTTTAATTGTAGACTTTTGCCATATCCACGGTCACTTTCTTCGCATTTTTTAATGTCCATTTGATTATCTTCTACGAATTCTTGAGTGATTGTTTATCTAAATACTAAAGTAAGTTATTTGAAGTTTTGAACAGTTAAATGAGTCATTATATCATAATAGTGGTTGTTAACATAAAAAATAGAAATAATGAACAAACTTTCCTAGAAATAGACAACTTATATCACTTTCTTTGTCATCAATAAAAAATAATGATCTCCTTAAAATTATTGATAATTTATTTTTTAATGAAAATTAATTTTTTTAATGATGTGTGTAACATCGTGAATTTTCGAGTAATTTTATTAATTATTTATTTTTACAAAAAATAATTTTATAAATTTAGCTGTAATGATTTAGGCTAAACCGTATTTGAGTGTTAGTCTTGTTTTGTGAATTCCTATTTTATGGTACATTTTCGTAATTTTTTGTGGCGTAAAGTTTTTGGACTGCTGTCGGACCCAAATTCACCCGAATTCGGCTCAATAACGTGTTTTTGATTTTTGTAGCTCGGAATCGAATTTCGGTTGCACCATTGGCTTCAAAATATTATTTCGAGTCAAGATAGACATCAAGTTGCCTGTGACACATTTCTAAATATTTTTCCACTCCGAAATCGACATTCCGAAATTCTAACCGTAATCGGAAGACTTTAATATTCAGTCGAGTATTAGCCGACAATACTCGGGCATGGTGTCATCGTGAATGTTTCACCGAAGAAGTCACTTCACTTTCACAAGTGAAACTTGTTGGGCAAGCAAACAAAAATACTCCTCTTTTACATTAAACCCCTTAAACCTTTCATCTAGCCGTTCACCATTTACTCTTGGAAACTCTTGGCTTGCCTCCCTAAATATGATTCAATTCCTTTTGAAAGAGCCACTCTAGTTAGAGAACCCTTGGCTTGCCTCTCCAAAATCTGATTCATTGCACCTTAAAAGAGCCATTTAACTTGGAGAACCCTTGGCTCTTCATTTCATTTCTCTCTTTTTCATTCAGATTTTTCTCAAGAACTCCAAGGTAAGTTCTTAGTTCTTTGTTCCTAATCTCTTAGAAATCTAACTGTTAGTTGTTTACAAGATTTTAGTATGATTTTTATACGCATGTTACAAACGTTTTCAACCGTCGAACTTTTCGAATAATCTTCCTAACTCTTGTTTTATCCAATAAATTGAAAAACAGGTTTTTGTGCATTTAGAAATCGTTGTTTTGAAACAATGAAATATTGTTGTTCATGGGGCTATTTTAGTATTTAAAATATATGCATGTGTTGATTTTGATGAAAAGAGATGATGATGAAATCAATGATGTTTGATTTAAAATGTCGTTTTGATTGTGAGATCAATCCTTGTAAAAAGGTGTTGAAATGATCATGAACACGATAAGAATCATGAACGATACTTTCGAGGGTAAAGCATGGTTCAAGAATATGAATCTTAGACTAGATGGATGAGAGTCTCAGATGTTCTTAGAATTGATTAAAATGATGTCTTTACCTTAGAGTTAGCAAGTAAACGTTTTAACTCGCAAATCACTAATTGAGTTTTCTTTATTTAGTTTCAAAGCGTTCGAAGTCGGACAACCTACACATTCACGTAAAGGAGATCAACCGCGCTACAACCCAAGATGAGGGAGAATATATCATGACATTGTGGTGTCCGAATATGACACCCGGATCTCCCAACTACCTCAAAAGTTGGGAGTTATATTTGTTTTTGTTTTAGAAACCCGTACTTAACCAAATGATTGCGTGTCTGGATTAAGTATGGATGATTTCTTAAGCTATATGCCCTAGGATAGATTAAAATATCAAGTATTGTGGTTGTTATCCATGAAGGAACACCACTCGAGAAACTAAAACGCGTAGGGATCGAAATAGTCCTAGCAACTGGACTACCCTCGCCTGGGTGACCTAGTCTCGCTTAGGCGAGGGAGAAGCAGTGAATGAGGGGCCCAATTGTCACCTGGGCGAGCCAGCCTCGCTTGGACAAGTGGTTCTCGCTTGGGCGAGGGCTAGGCAGACGTTTGGCCTGTTCTGAGCAGTTTTGGGCGCCCGAGCGACACTACCTTGCACGGGCGAGACCCATATGGTGATTTTGACCAGTTTTGGTGGATTTTTCGCTTGAGCGATAGTCCCCTCACTTGAGCGAGAGCCATGTAGAGAAGTGAGCTTGTTTTGATGAAATTATCGCTTGAGCGAGAGACATGCAATGTTTTGATTGCTTTTGATGGGTTGATTGCTTAGAGAATAACCCTAACTTGGGTGAGAAGTATATTTAATAATTGAGAGAGATCATGGCTCGAACGAAGAGCCCGATCCCCAAACAAACAAACTTATAATGGTACTTTTGTTCTTCCGCCTTATGCGGGCAAGGATTCCGACGATGACGTTGTGAGCAAGGCGATGCCTAAAAAGGGTTACATGATACCACGCAGCGTGGCCGTCTGACCATAAGAGGCTTGGCGATGTGGCCGTCCAAGATATTTCAGCGATGATAACGTAAGTTCGGGTCCCACAAGAAGCATTCCTTTGGATGATGTCTTAGGATGGGCTGATCGATATAAAAGACTAACTCAAATATTTAATCGGCTAACTTTGGTTAGTGTGCATACTCATTAGGAATAATGAAGTAGTTGAAAGGAAATTTATGGGAGACGAACGAGCCCTGTGATGTTGAGAGGGACGACGATGGCAGTGATTCGTCAGCAAAGTCTTGAGGGTGAGTCTATGTGAGACGAGTCCCTCGTATTCCTAGATGAGGTATTATGTTGGATCGGACAGCTCTCACAACACAAACTAGACAATTTTTGATAACCCCCCCTTTGCAATTAAGATCAATAAGAGAGATGCCCATAAAGTATTTGATACGACACCATCCTTGCGAGGAATAATTTATTTTTGGTGCATTCAAATTGGCTTGTTATGGGACCTGTACTCTTGGCTATTTCTGAAGAGTATGTTGGGAGGAAATTGGTGTAAGGATGAATGAAATAAGCATAACCTTCATACATTGAGATCGTGGATATTGATCCTCATGATCTAAGTTATAACATCATTCATCATTGTGTATTTATATATGAGATATATATTGTGTATATTATGCATTCATGTCTGGATGTGATATTCCGTGTAAGACCATGCCGTCAATGAATAATATTCATTAGATGTCTTACTCTCTTTTATTTTCTTTCTTTCTGTATGTCTTTGGTTCACGTTCTCGTTCAGATGGACCGTACCGCGAGAATTCGGAGCTACCGATTCTTGATGTCCTAAAAGGGGACATGGAGCAGTGACAGACACCGATATACCTACGCAGGCCCTTGTGCCTTAGAGCTGGAGATGGTTTGTGATAGCTCTACGATGTGCTTCCCTTCACACGATGCAGACTTGGAGGCTTCTTTCACTTTACCTTCTCGGAGATTTACACCTATTGCACCATCCATTTAGTCTGTGATTCCTCATGGACCCACGACGGCTGGACCATCTACTAGGAGACAGAATTGGGATGACGTGCTCAAATCCCCACTTGGGAGGAGAGCTGCTTGACAGACGCTGCCCGATCTTCAGGCTGATGCGGGAGCAAGAAGGAAGTCGCAAGGTTCGTCCAATGAACCAGAAGAGGAGATGGAGGCTGAAGAGGAGGAGTTGGAAGCCAAAGAGGAAGAATGTGTGGAGTTAGTCTGTATATAGGACTCCATTGAGGTGGTGGATCTCTCCTCCGATTCTAAGACGGATGAGGACCCTAGTGAGTGTCCTAGCACACCCGCTAACACCGGAGCTAGTTACTAGTGGTTATTTCCATTTCTAGTTTCCCTTGAGGCAGGTATCTGTGTATAGTATTTTGGATGTTTTGAATAAACCAAACTATTGTATATATTTTCAGTTTGGACCAGAATGTATTCCGCTTTGCTTTTGTATAAACGTTGTTTTATTCCATGATATATATTATGTGGCTCTCGATTACCACTAGGTTACTTAACATGTTGTTCTGAAAAAAATCAAATGTAAATGAATTAGTTTTACATTACAAAAAAAATTACGCATTTTTGGACAATATTGTTGGAGTAATTTTCGGAGAGTTTGTGATTATATACTATTGGTAGCAAAATGAGCAATACATATTAATGGATATAAAAAAAATTTGTTCAAAATTAATTGGGGTCTTTATGCACCTTAGTCTTGTGGATATTGAAGGTTATATCATTGACCTCTTAATTTCCTATTATTAACTACATAATTATTCTGATATCATACATTTTGAAATATAAGATAAATATTTTTTTATTGTGTCCATGGACACAAGTTTAATAATCCAAAAAGTGTTTTTATTGGAAAAAAATAAGTATGCTCTCAAAATAATATATCACTTCCAAACGAAAACTTAGTATTTTGTAAATTAAAATCATTGACACGCAATGGTTAAATTTCTCCTAATTATTTTATTGGTATAAAAAGGTTTAGATCCAGGGAAGGAAAAACCCATGCATAGCTAGAGAAGTCTATCAACCTTAGATTTGTAGTTGAATTCACATATTGGCTACAACAAGGGAAACTTAATGCTTTGATCAAAAATCAAACTCACACAATGCATACCAAAAATCTAAAATACTTTTAGTAAATAAATAGTATAATGGAAAAAAAACCATAGTGTTTATTATATAATAAAATTAAACTCACATTAATGCTTTTATTTTCATAAATTGTGGATAACTTTTATTTTAAACTAAAAAGTAGCAATTAACTAATATTAGAATTTCTCATTAGTACCAGCTAGATCTTGATATAATGGTGTAAGACCCCGCTAAATCACTAGATGAGCAAAATATCAAGGTTCAATTCCTAGAACTAACTTGTTGTGAGGGGTAACCACACACCCTAAAATGAGTTAGTTCACCCCAAAATGAGTCAGTTTTTTACTAAAAAAGGATAAGGGGATATATTTGATAATACAATAAGAAAGAATTACTCATTAGTTTCACTATTAAAGGTATATTATGTTAGAAAATTGATATTAATAATAAATGAGTCCATTGAACAATTTAATCTGGCATAAGTCACCAACCCAGAAGTTCATATTAATTAAGGAAAAGCTTTTATTATTTTGACCATAAATTTAATACAAAATAAACACACTTTATAGTCAACGTACTTTCTATTCAAAGGATTTCTATCCACTCTTTTTCTTCTACCAACCTCAGATGTTTCGTGTATATATTTAAAGAGCTTTATGTAGATCATTGATACTAGCAAGGTGCACCCATCACTCTTTTTTTCACAACTTCACTTTTCCAAACACCAACCTTTGATCTCCTCTTTAGGGTTTCATCATCTAAAGCATGACAACACCTAGATTAGTGGATCTTAAGGTTGAAGACGAAGGAACCATGGCCCTTAAAACTTCTAAAATCCCCAAGTCCACAAAGAAATGCCTTATAGGTAAACTATTCACTGACAAACTACAAGTCCATGCTGCTATAACATCAAAATTGTATGGAATGTGGAACAAACCCAAAAGGGTTTATTTGTGAAGAGGTAGAAGATAGAACTTATAGATTCTACTTTGACAATGAGTTTGACGCAAGCACAAAATTACTTAGGCAACCATGGAATTACAAAGGGCAATTACTAGTACTTAGACCATGGGAAAGAGGAAAGAATTCATTGGCATACAAGTTTGATCATGTTCCTTTTAAAGTTCAAGTTTGCGGACTTCCATTGAAATTATGCACACCAATTGATTTTTAAAAATCTATGTTCCAATGCAGGGTGAAATATACAATGATCGTCATGGCTACAAATCTATCCTACATTAGTGGTGCTCATGGATGTGTCAAATCTGTAAGACTGAGATTGCAACTAAGAGGAGAGTGAATTAGTTGACATAAATAATAATCACTTTTTCTGCAAAATCAAGAGTTAAAGTGCAGCGGAAAATATGTGCAGAAAATTGATAAGTAAAATCAAAGAGATAAGGGAGAAGAGAATACACAAGGATTTTTATACTAGTTCACCTTCTTGTCCACCGAAGGCTACATCCAGTACTCTTGCAGCACAAGAGATTTTTCCACTAAAGATTATGAGTTACAATTACAATATCTCACACTGACATCTCTATGTATCTTACACACTCCTTAATCCTTATTCACCTTTCGAAAACACCTTTCCAAGTGATTCTAATCCTCTTTCTTATCACACCCTGTGAAAGAAAGTATTATGCAATAATAATGAAGAATGTTCAACAATGGCGAAATTAGCTTTACAAGTATGAAAATATGATGCAACAGCTCTCAGTAATCAATTACAGCATTGAGTAATCGATTACTCAAAATTTGTAAACTTGAAACACTTTCACTTTTAGCAACTTCAGAAAAATCAACTTTGAAAGTTTAAGAACTTGTTGCCAAAAAGTGCAGAAAATAATTTTAGAATATGTGTAAGAGCTTTTGAAATTTGTATGAGAATTGTGTATATGTTGTGTGTTGTGATTGTGAGTTATAATGTTTTTATATAGGCTTTTCAATCAGCCAAAATGTCTCTTTGAAATGGTAGGAATTGATTGGAATGAAAGCATATCTTTTGGGTTGAAACTCATTCACTTTGAATTTGAGAATCTGATGCAACAACTCTCAGTAATCGATTACATCATTAAGTAATCAATTATTCAAATGTTATGTCCACTGATTATTTATTTTCGAATTAGAGTAATCGATTACAAAAAGTTGAGTAATCGGTTACTTAACTTTAATAACACTGGTAATCTGTTACTCAAAAAGTTGAGTAATCGGTTACTTACAGAAAGTTGAGTAATCAGTTACTTACAGAAAGTTGTATAACTCTTTTCTCACACTCGTAACCCGTTACTTAGATGAAGTAACCCGTTACACACTATTTTTGAATTTTTTTTAAGTATTTTAAATTGTTTCAATCTTTTTTAAAAATAGTTTGAGTGTTACTACTATTGTATAATCAAGAGTATATGATAAAATTACCTATTTTAGACTTAGACTAAAAGTCTTGAATATCTTGAAGCTTGAATCTTCATTGTCTTCATAAGTATTCTTCCTTTTCTTCTTTTTCGTGATGTTGGTGTCTTCATCAAAACCGTACCAACGTCAGGAGCATAGATCTTCTTCACAATCTCCCCCTTTTGATGATGACAAACCAATATCTTCTTAATAGTGTAGTTTTTTTATAGCAGCATTCTTTGTGATATTTTTGACTTGTCATGAGTATGCTCCCCCTTTCATTTGGAGTTATGTGCCTGAAATGTTTTAAACAGAAAATACACTCTCCCAAATTTTTTCCCTCTTTTGACTTCATCAAAAAGTAGAAAAGCTAAGAGTCCAACACAATATATATAGCATACATGCAATAGGATACATATATATATATATACATATATATATATATATATGTATATACATATATATATATATATATATATATGTATATACATATATATATATATATGTATATATACATATATATCTATATGTATATACATATATATATATATGTATATATATATATAACTTATAATAATATGGATATCAAGATATAACGAATTTGAGCAATATCATAAAAGTAAAAAAGTTGTTCAAGCATTAACAATGCAAACAACAATACAAACAACATAATAGAAATTTGTCTGAAACCAGGAGAAATTCACATTACAACCAGAAAATTCTAACAACAGATAAAGTCTAAGATTCAGGCTCAGAACTGTCTTCATCAATGTCCATGCTACTCATCTTAGAAGAGAGACGTTGAAGTTCAAACTGGATTTGTTGATTTTGAGTATCAAAGGCCTCCAACCGGTTAGTGATGTAGCCTCGACGAGAAATCAACTCATCCATAATCATTTGATTTGAAGGCATGACAATAGATGAGGAAGATTGAGCATAAAACTCAGAAGGTTGAGGTTCAAAAGGATTAACAGGGGTAAGTTCTAGTTTAGGAGTAAGAGGTCTATCTTTCTTATGCTTGTAGGTCCAGTCACGAAGATCAAATGTGAAGCCCATTTTGTG
This sequence comes from Lupinus angustifolius, assembly GCF_001865875.1. Taxonomy (NCBI): domain Eukaryota; kingdom Viridiplantae; phylum Streptophyta; class Magnoliopsida; order Fabales; family Fabaceae; genus Lupinus; species Lupinus angustifolius. The sequence goes on from NW_017727940.1 coordinate 43,108, forward strand.
GATTACATCCACATCAATATGGCTTTCACGAGGGTTAAGCGGGACCTTAGTTTCACCAGCAGTAGAAACACAAAAATGCTCAAGGATTTTTGTTATGAAGATTGCATATGGCTAAGGAATTTGTGTTCTTCTTACAGACCACATTTATCTCATTATCATCAGAGTCCAATTGATTTTTAGATTAAATTTCATAGCCTACGTCAATTGGAGTTCTATGTCACTTTTTGAGAGTGGTTTGAAAATTTTGGTAAGATGACATAGCTCAGAAAATAATGAAGCAAACGATCTTCCAGTTTGAGATGTCCAATAGATAGGATATCTCTATTTTTAACAGTTTCACTATAGCCATGTTGCTTAAGCGTTTCTATTTCCTCTTTGGTTATTCTACACAGAGAATAATAAAAATCTTTTTGATCATAATTATCTCATTCGCTTACAAGGCTGAAACCTATAATGCTGATAGGGTATGTTACAGCAAAATGAACTCATGGTTTTCAAATCCAAAGTAATGTCTTTTCCTTTTACATAGGAAGTAAAACGGTTTTTCCTAAAGTTCATGTTACAGTAAAATAATCTAATTAGTTCAGGATAAATTTTATTTGATTCACAACAAAAATCGAAAAGGTTTTGTTGTCGCAAGAGATAAGGAAATAGAAAATCTTCAAACTCAAAATTCCCGAGATTTCCGTATTTGGGAGTGAAGATTGTGAATACCCAATTTTGTCCGGCTCAAAATACTTCAAAAAAACCAAATTTTCAATAAATATTTTTTATACAAATTTCATCAACTCAAATATATTTTATGTGAATCCGATTAGATATCATGAATTGATTTTTGTTAGAAAATGGGTAATCAAATCAAATAAATGAATTCATTAGCACTTAATGAATTGATTATTTCCAGCAAATAAAGAGATAAAGGAGATATGAATATTTAATGAATGATCCATCATAATGACATATATTTAATCCATTTTTCGTAGATTTGAATTTTGAAAGATTTGGGTGTTGATTGATTTTTTTTTGCAATTTGGCCATGTGCTGGAATTAAATACATTGATTGAGTATGAAAATTTGGCTATTAAAACTTGCATTTAAGTGTGATAAAAATCAGATTGGGAAT
>NW_017727941.1:0-28910 GCF_001865875.1 Lupinus angustifolius
GGATGTGGATTAGGACGAGAATGAAGATGAGGGTAGGATGAGGAAGAGGATGGGTATGAGGAAGAGGATGGGGATGAGGAAGAGGACGAGGGTGAGGATAAGGATAGGATTAGGACGATAATGAGGACGACGAGAGGACGTGGATTAGGACGAGGATGATGGTAGGATGAGGACGAGAATGAAGATGATGGTAGGATGAGGAGTAGAATGAGGATGAGGATGAGGATGAGGATAGGATGACGACGAGAATGAGGATGAGGATAGGATGAGGACGAGGATGAGGATAGGATGAGGTTGAGGATGTGGATTAGGATGAGGATGAGGATGATGATGAGGATAGGATGAGGACGAGGATGAGAATGCGGATAGGATTAGGACGATAATGAGGATGAGGATAGGATGTGGATTAGGACGAGGATGAGAGAAAGGGGAACTGTGTTCTGGAAACTGGATTCTGTGAAGTGGAAAAGAGTGAAAGGTCCAATGGGGATTGTTGAATCTGGGCCAGGGCAAAATGATGTCGTTTTGGCCACGTATGTGCACGAACCGACTGAATTACTCACAATTCAGCATATTCATCGGTTTTGAAAAAACAACCGGTTTTGAAGGTCAGTTTAATCACAATTCGGCATATTCACCGGTTGCTCTGGCTCTATTGCTCATCCGGTACAACGTTCTTACTATACTAGACAGGGGAATAGTTTTCCAATCGAACTAGCTGATACAGTCCAATTTTAATACTTTTGATATGTTTCATGCAAAAGGAAGAAAAACAATAAGTATTGAAGTAACAATATACTTGAAGAAGAAAAGAAGAAAATTTAACATGTTTCATTCAAAAAAGACACAATTGAATCATTTTTCCATTATCCACAGTAACTTGTTTACAATATATCTAAGTTGGATCTGATTTCTCCTATAACTACTTGTAGAAGTTTTTCCATTGATGATTTTTGTTATATTGATAATTTGGATTCAATAGATGTTATCTATGACAAAAGTTACCAACCACACAACGCATATTTTCTTTAATAGTAGCCATTTATGATATATCAATATACTAACTATATATTATAATCTTTTGATATGAAAATTTTAAATAAATGGACCAAACATAAAGAAAGGATAAAAAAGAGGCTATATATCACAATTTCAAACAATGTAGGCTATATATCACAATTTCAAACATGTTATATATCGTAATTTCAAACAATTCAGCTTGTCAATGATGGAAGCATCTTAGTATCTCATAGAAACATATCAGTGTCTCACAGAAAGAACAAAGCATGACCATGACGGAAATTGGAAAATAAAATGGAAACATCTCACAGAAAGATGATAAATGAACATGATAAGAGTGGAAGAATGCGACTATAACCTCCGAATAAACAAAATTTACCAACTATTACCTAAATGAGTAAACTAGGCTTTTTTTACCCTAAATGAGTAAGAATGTAATGTTACCTCAGAATACTGGAACCAGAAGATGCATCAGTGAAAGAAGTGGAATCGATAGAGATTGATGCGACTAGAATCGACGAAGATGTGCTTGGAAGGAGACTTGACTCGATGGACAGAGGCTAGAACTGGATTCTAGAAACAAAGAAGGAAGAAGAAAGGGGAACTGTGTTCTGGAAACTGGATTCTGTGAAGTGGAAAAGAGTGAAAGGTCCAATGGGGATTGTTGAATCTGGGCCAGGGCAAAATGATGTCGTTTTGGCCACGTATGTGCACGAACCGACTGAATTACTCACAATTCAGCATATTCATCGGTTTTGAAAAAACAACCGGTTTTGAAGGTCAGTTTAATCACAATTCGGCATATTCACCGGTTGCTCTGGCTCTATTGCTCATCCGGTACAACGTTCTTACTATACTAGACAGGGGAATAGTTTTCCAATCGAACTAGCTGATACAGTCCAATTTTAATACTTTTGATATGTTTCATGCAAAAGGAAGAAAAACAATAAGTATTGAAGTAACAATATACTTGAAGAAGAAAAGAAGAAAATTTAACATGTTTCATTCAAAAAAGACACAATTGAATCATTTTTCCATTATCCACAGTAACTTGTTTACAATATATCTAAGTTGGATCTGATTTCTCCTATAACTACTTGTAGAAGTTTTTCCATTGATGATTTTTGTTATATTGATAATTTGGATTCAATAGATGTTATCTATGACAAAAGTTACCAACCACACAACGCATATTTTCTTTAATAGTAGCCATTTATGATATATCAATATACTAACTATATATTATAATCTTTTGATATGAAAATTTTAAATAAATGGACCAAACATAAAGAAAGGATAAAAAAGAGGCTATATATCACAATTTCAAACAATGTAGGCTATATATCACAATTTCAAACATGTTATATATCGTAATTTCAAACAATTCAGCTTGTCAATGATGGAAGCATCTTAGTATCTCATAGAAACATATCAGTGTCTCACAGAAAGAACAAAGCATGACCATGACGGAAATTGGAAAATAAAATGGAAACATCTCACAGAAAGATGATAAATGAACATGATAAGAGTGGAAGAATGCGACTATAACCTCCGAATAAACAAAATTTACCAACTATTACCTAAATGAGTAAACTAGGCTTTTTTTACCCTAAATGAGTAAGAATGTAATGTTACCTCAGAATACTGGAACCAGAAGATGCATCAGTGAAAGAAGTGGAATCGATAGAGATTGATGCGACTAGAATCGACGAAGATGTGCTTGGAAGGAGACTTGACTCGATGGACAGAGGCTAGAACTGGATTCTAGAAACAAAGAAGGAAGAAGAAAGGGGAACTGTGTTCTGGAAACTGGATTCTGTGAAGTGGAAAAGAGTGAAAGGTCCAATGGGGATTGTTGAATCTGGGCCAGGGCAAAATGATGTCGTTTTGGCCACGTATGTGCACGAACCGACTGAATTACTCACAATTCAGCATATTCATCGGTTTTGAAAAAACAACCGGTTTTGAAGGTCAGTTTAATCACAATTCGGCATATTCACCGGTTGCTCTGGCTCTATTGCTCATCCGGTACAACGTTCTTACTATACTAGACAGGGGAATAGTTTTCCAATCGAACTAGCTGATACAGTCCAATTTTAATACTTTTGATATGTTTCATGCAAAAGGAAGAAAAACAATAAGTATTGAAGTAACAATATACTTGAAGAAGAAAAGAAGAAAATTTAACATGTTTCATTCAAAAAAGACACAATTGAATCATTTTTCCATTATCCACAGTAACTTGTTTACAATATATCTAAGTTGGATCTGATTTCTCCTATAACTACTTGTAGAAGTTTTTCCATTGATGATTTTTGTTATATTGATAATTTGGATTCAATAGATGTTATCTATGACAAAAGTTACCAACCACACAACGCATATTTTCTTTAATAGTAGCCATTTATGATATATCAATATACTAACTATATATTATAATCTTTTGATATGAAAATTTTAAATAAATGGACCAAACATAAAGAAAGGATAAAAAAGAGGCTATATATCACAATTTCAAACAATGTAGGCTATATATCACAATTTCAAACATGTTATATATCGTAATTTCAAACAATTCAGCTTGTCAATGATGGAAGCATCTTAGTATCTCATAGAAACATATCAGTGTCTCACAGAAAGAACAAAGCATGACCATGACGGAAATTGGAAAATAAAATGGAAACATCTCACAGAAAGATGATAAATGAACATGATAAGAGTGGAAGAATGCGACTATAACCTCCGAATAAACAAAATTTACCAACTATTACCTAAATGAGTAAACTAGGCTTTTTTTACCCTAAATGAGTAAGAATGTAATGTTACCTCAGAATACTGGAACCAGAAGATGCATCAGTGAAAGAAGTGGAATCGATAGAGATTGATGCGACTAGAATCGACGAAGATGTGCTTGGAAGGAGACTTGACTCGATGGACAGAGGCTAGAACTGGATTCTAGAAACAAAGAAGGAAGAAGAAAGGGGAACTGTGTTCTGGAAACTGGATTCTGTGAAGTGGAAAAGAGTGAAAGGTCCAATGGGGATTGTTGAATCTGGGCCAGGGCAAAATGATGTCGTTTTGGCCACGTATGTGCACGAACCGACTGAATTACTCACAATTCAGCATATTCATCGGTTTTGAAAAAACAACCGGTTTTGAAGGTCAGTTTAATCACAATTCGGCATATTCACCGGTTGCTCTGGCTCTATTGCTCATCCGGTACAACGTTCTTACTATACTAGACAGGGGAATAGTTTTCCAATCGAACTAGCTGATACAGTCCAATTTTAATACTTTTGATATGTTTCATGCAAAAGGAAGAAAAACAATAAGTATTGAAGTAACAATATACTTGAAGAAGAAAAGAAGAAAATTTAACATGTTTCATTCAAAAAAGACACAATTGAATCATTTTTCCATTATCCACAGTAACTTGTTTACAATATATCTAAGTTGGATCTGATTTCTCCTATAACTACTTGTAGAAGTTTTTCCATTGATGATTTTTGTTATATTGATAATTTGGATTCAATAGATGTTATCTATGACAAAAGTTACCAACCACACAACGCATATTTTCTTTAATAGTAGCCATTTATGATATATCAATATACTAACTATATATTATAATCTTTTGATATGAAAATTTTAAATAAATGGACCAAACATAAAGAAAGGATAAAAAAGAGGCTATATATCACAATTTCAAACAATGTAGGCTATATATCACAATTTCAAACATGTTATATATCGTAATTTCAAACAATTCAGCTTGTCAATGATGGAAGCATCTTAGTATCTCATAGAAACATATCAGTGTCTCACAGAAAGAACAAAGCATGACCATGACGGAAATTGGAAAATAAAATGGAAACATCTCACAGAAAGATGATAAATGAACATGATAAGAGTGGAAGAATGCGACTATAACCTCCGAATAAACAAAATTTACCAACTATTACCTAAATGAGTAAACTAGGCTTTTTTTACCCTAAATGAGTAAGAATGTAATGTTACCTCAGAATACTGGAACCAGAAGATGCATCAGTGAAAGAAGTGGAATCGATAGAGATTGATGCGACTAGAATCGACGAAGATGTGCTTGGAAGGAGACTTGACTCGATGGACAGAGGCTAGAACTGGATTCTAGAAACAAAGAAGGAAGAAGAAAGGGGAACTGTGTTCTGGAAACTGGATTCTGTGAAGTGGAAAAGAGTGAAAGGTCCAATGGGGATTGTTGAATCTGGGCCAGGGCAAAATGATGTCGTTTTGGCCACGTATGTGCACGAACCGACTGAATTACTCACAATTCAGCATATTCATCGGTTTTGAAAAAACAACCGGTTTTGAAGGTCAGTTTAATCACAATTCGGCATATTCACCGGTTGCTCTGGCTCTATTGCTCATCCGGTACAACGTTCTTACTATACTAGACAGGGGAATAGTTTTCCAATCGAACTAGCTGATACAGTCCAATTTTAATACTTTTGATATGTTTCATGCAAAAGGAAGAAAAACAATAAGTATTGAAGTAACAATATACTTGAAGAAGAAAAGAAGAAAATTTAACATGTTTCATTCAAAAAAGACACAATTGAATCATTTTTCCATTATCCACAGTAACTTGTTTACAATATATCTAAGTTGGATCTGATTTCTCCTATAACTACTTGTAGAAGTTTTTCCATTGATGATTTTTGTTATATTGATAATTTGGATTCAATAGATGTTATCTATGACAAAAGTTACCAACCACACAACGCATATTTTCTTTAATAGTAGCCATTTATGATATATCAATATACTAACTATATATTATAATCTTTTGATATGAAAATTTTAAATAAATGGACCAAACATAAAGAAAGGATAAAAAAGAGGCTATATATCACAATTTCAAACAATGTAGGCTATATATCACAATTTCAAACATGTTATATATCGTAATTTCAAACAATTCAGCTTGTCAATGATGGAAGCATCTTAGTATCTCATAGAAACATATCAGTGTCTCACAGAAAGAACAAAGCATGACCATGACGGAAATTGGAAAATAAAATGGAAACATCTCACAGAAAGATGATAAATGAACATGATAAGAGTGGAAGAATGCGACTATAACCTCCGAATAAACAAAATTTACCAACTATTACCTAAATGAGTAAACTAGGCTTTTTTTACCCTAAATGAGTAAGAATGTAATGTTACCTCAGAATACTGGAACCAGAAGATGCATCAGTGAAAGAAGTGGAATCGATAGAGATTGATGCGACTAGAATCGACGAAGATGTGCTTGGAAGGAGACTTGACTCGATGGACAGAGGCTAGAACTGGATTCTAGAAACAAAGAAGGAAGAAGAAAGGGGAACTGTGTTCTGGAAACTGGATTCTGTGAAGTGGAAAAGAGTGAAAGGTCCAATGGGGATTGTTGAATCTGGGCCAGGGCAAAATGATGTCGTTTTGGCCACGTATGTGCACGAACCGACTGAATTACTCACAATTCAGCATATTCATCGGTTTTGAAAAAACAACCGGTTTTGAAGGTCAGTTTAATCACAATTCGGCATATTCACCGGTTGCTCTGGCTCTATTGCTCATCCGGTACAACGTTCTTACTATACTAGACAGGGGAATAGTTTTCCAATCGAACTAGCTGATACAGTCCAATTTTAATACTTTTGATATGTTTCATGCAAAAGGAAGAAAAACAATAAGTATTGAAGTAACAATATACTTGAAGAAGAAAAGAAGAAAATTTAACATGTTTCATTCAAAAAAGACACAATTGAATCATTTTTCCATTATCCACAGTAACTTGTTTACAATATATCTAAGTTGGATCTGATTTCTCCTATAACTACTTGTAGAAGTTTTTCCATTGATGATTTTTGTTATATTGATAATTTGGATTCAATAGATGTTATCTATGACAAAAGTTACCAACCACACAACGCATATTTTCTTTAATAGTAGCCATTTATGATATATCAATATACTAACTATATATTATAATCTTTTGATATGAAAATTTTAAATAAATGGACCAAACATAAAGAAAGGATAAAAAAGAGGCTATATATCACAATTTCAAACAATGTAGGCTATATATCACAATTTCAAACATGTTATATATCGTAATTTCAAACAATTCAGCTTGTCAATGATGGAAGCATCTTAGTATCTCATAGAAACATATCAGTGTCTCACAGAAAGAACAAAGCATGACCATGACGGAAATTGGAAAATAAAATGGAAACATCTCACAGAAAGATGATAAATGAACATGATAAGAGTGGAAGAATGCGACTATAACCTCCGAATAAACAAAATTTACCAACTATTACCTAAATGAGTAAACTAGGCTTTTTTTACCCTAAATGAGTAAGAATGTAATGTTACCTCAGAATACTGGAACCAGAAGATGCATCAGTGAAAGAAGTGGAATCGATAGAGATTGATGCGACTAGAATCGACGAAGATGTGCTTGGAAGGAGACTTGACTCGATGGACAGAGGCTAGAACTGGATTCTAGAAACAAAGAAGGAAGAAGAAAGGGGAACTGTGTTCTGGAAACTGGATTCTGTGAAGTGGAAAAGAGTGAAAGGTCCAATGGGGATTGTTGAATCTGGGCCAGGGCAAAATGATGTCGTTTTGGCCACGTATGTGCACGAACCGACTGAATTACTCACAATTCAGCATATTCATCGGTTTTGAAAAAACAACCGGTTTTGAAGGTCAGTTTAATCACAATTCGGCATATTCACCGGTTGCTCTGGCTCTATTGCTCATCCGGTACAACGTTCTTACTATACTAGACAGGGGAATAGTTTTCCAATCGAACTAGCTGATACAGTCCAATTTTAATACTTTTGATATGTTTCATGCAAAAGGAAGAAAAACAATAAGTATTGAAGTAACAATATACTTGAAGAAGAAAAGAAGAAAATTTAACATGTTTCATTCAAAAAAGACACAATTGAATCATTTTTCCATTATCCACAGTAACTTGTTTACAATATATCTAAGTTGGATCTGATTTCTCCTATAACTACTTGTAGAAGTTTTTCCATTGATGATTTTTGTTATATTGATAATTTGGATTCAATAGATGTTATCTATGACAAAAGTTACCAACCACACAACGCATATTTTCTTTAATAGTAGCCATTTATGATATATCAATATACTAACTATATATTATAATCTTTTGATATGAAAATTTTAAATAAATGGACCAAACATAAAGAAAGGATAAAAAAGAGGCTATATATCACAATTTCAAACAATGTAGGCTATATATCACAATTTCAAACATGTTATATATCGTAATTTCAAACAATTCAGCTTGTCAATGATGGAAGCATCTTAGTATCTCATAGAAACATATCAGTGTCTCACAGAAAGAACAAAGCATGACCATGACGGAAATTGGAAAATAAAATGGAAACATCTCACAGAAAGATGATAAATGAACATGATAAGAGTGGAAGAATGCGACTATAACCTCCGAATAAACAAAATTTACCAACTATTACCTAAATGAGTAAACTAGGCTTTTTTTACCCTAAATGAGTAAGAATGTAATGTTACCTCAGAATACTGGAACCAGAAGATGCATCAGTGAAAGAAGTGGAATCGATAGAGATTGATGCGACTAGAATCGACGAAGATGTGCTTGGAAGGAGACTTGACTCGATGGACAGAGGCTAGAACTGGATTCTAGAAACAAAGAAGGAAGAAGAAAGGGGAACTGTGTTCTGGAAACTGGATTCTGTGAAGTGGAAAAGAGTGAAAGGTCCAATGGGGATTGTTGAATCTGGGCCAGGGCAAAATGATGTCGTTTTGGCCACGTATGTGCACGAACCGACTGAATTACTCACAATTCAGCATATTCATCGGTTTTGAAAAAACAACCGGTTTTGAAGGTCAGTTTAATCACAATTCGGCATATTCACCGGTTGCTCTGGCTCTATTGCTCATCCGGTACAACGTTCTTACTATACTAGACAGGGGAATAGTTTTCCAATCGAACTAGCTGATACAGTCCAATTTTAATACTTTTGATATGTTTCATGCAAAAGGAAGAAAAACAATAAGTATTGAAGTAACAATATACTTGAAGAAGAAAAGAAGAAAATTTAACATGTTTCATTCAAAAAAGACACAATTGAATCATTTTTCCATTATCCACAGTAACTTGTTTACAATATATCTAAGTTGGATCTGATTTCTCCTATAACTACTTGTAGAAGTTTTTCCATTGATGATTTTTGTTATATTGATAATTTGGATTCAATAGATGTTATCTATGACAAAAGTTACCAACCACACAACGCATATTTTCTTTAATAGTAGCCATTTATGATATATCAATATACTAACTATATATTATAATCTTTTGATATGAAAATTTTAAATAAATGGACCAAACATAAAGAAAGGATAAAAAAGAGGCTATATATCACAATTTCAAACAATGTAGGCTATATATCACAATTTCAAACATGTTATATATCGTAATTTCAAACAATTCAGCTTGTCAATGATGGAAGCATCTTAGTATCTCATAGAAACATATCAGTGTCTCACAGAAAGAACAAAGCATGACCATGACGGAAATTGGAAAATAAAATGGAAACATCTCACAGAAAGATGATAAATGAACATGATAAGAGTGGAAGAATGCGACTATAACCTCCGAATAAACAAAATTTACCAACTATTACCTAAATGAGTAAACTAGGCTTTTTTTACCCTAAATGAGTAAGAATGTAATGTTACCTCAGAATACTGGAACCAGAAGATGCATCAGTGAAAGAAGTGGAATCGATAGAGATTGATGCGACTAGAATCGACGAAGATGTGCTTGGAAGGAGACTTGACTCGATGGACAGAGGCTAGAACTGGATTCTAGAAACAAAGAAGGAAGAAGAAAGGGGAACTGTGTTCTGGAAACTGGATTCTGTGAAGTGGAAAAGAGTGAAAGGTCCAATGGGGATTGTTGAATCTGGGCCAGGGCAAAATGATGTCGTTTTGGCCACGTATGTGCACGAACCGACTGAATTACTCACAATTCAGCATATTCATCGGTTTTGAAAAAACAACCGGTTTTGAAGGTCAGTTTAATCACAATTCGGCATATTCACCGGTTGCTCTGGCTCTATTGCTCATCCGGTACAACGTTCTTACTATACTAGACAGGGGAATAGTTTTCCAATCGAACTAGCTGATACAGTCCAATTTTAATACTTTTGATATGTTTCATGCAAAAGGAAGAAAAACAATAAGTATTGAAGTAACAATATACTTGAAGAAGAAAAGAAGAAAATTTAACATGTTTCATTCAAAAAAGACACAATTGAATCATTTTTCCATTATCCACAGTAACTTGTTTACAATATATCTAAGTTGGATCTGATTTCTCCTATAACTACTTGTAGAAGTTTTTCCATTGATGATTTTTGTTATATTGATAATTTGGATTCAATAGATGTTATCTATGACAAAAGTTACCAACCACACAACGCATATTTTCTTTAATAGTAGCCATTTATGATATATCAATATACTAACTATATATTATAATCTTTTGATATGAAAATTTTAAATAAATGGACCAAACATAAAGAAAGGATAAAAAAGAGGCTATATATCACAATTTCAAACAATGTAGGCTATATATCACAATTTCAAACATGTTATATATCGTAATTTCAAACAATTCAGCTTGTCAATGATGGAAGCATCTTAGTATCTCATAGAAACATATCAGTGTCTCACAGAAAGAACAAAGCATGACCATGACGGAAATTGGAAAATAAAATGGAAACATCTCACAGAAAGATGATAAATGAACATGATAAGAGTGGAAGAATGCGACTATAACCTCCGAATAAACAAAATTTACCAACTATTACCTAAATGAGTAAACTAGGCTTTTTTTACCCTAAATGAGTAAGAATGTAATGTTACCTCAGAATACTGGAACCAGAAGATGCATCAGTGAAAGAAGTGGAATCGATAGAGATTGATGCGACTAGAATCGACGAAGATGTGCTTGGAAGGAGACTTGACTCGATGGACAGAGGCTAGAACTGGATTCTAGAAACAAAGAAGGAAGAAGAAAGGGGAACTGTGTTCTGGAAACTGGATTCTGTGAAGTGGAAAAGAGTGAAAGGTCCAATGGGGATTGTTGAATCTGGGCCAGGGCAAAATGATGTCGTTTTGGCCACGTATGTGCACGAACCGACTGAATTACTCACAATTCAGCATATTCATCGGTTTTGAAAAAACAACCGGTTTTGAAGGTCAGTTTAATCACAATTCGGCATATTCACCGGTTGCTCTGGCTCTATTGCTCATCCGGTACAACGTTCTTACTATACTAGACAGGGGAATAGTTTTCCAATCGAACTAGCTGATACAGTCCAATTTTAATACTTTTGATATGTTTCATGCAAAAGGAAGAAAAACAATAAGTATTGAAGTAACAATATACTTGAAGAAGAAAAGAAGAAAATTTAACATGTTTCATTCAAAAAAGACACAATTGAATCATTTTTCCATTATCCACAGTAACTTGTTTACAATATATCTAAGTTGGATCTGATTTCTCCTATAACTACTTGTAGAAGTTTTTCCATTGATGATTTTTGTTATATTGATAATTTGGATTCAATAGATGTTATCTATGACAAAAGTTACCAACCACACAACGCATATTTTCTTTAATAGTAGCCATTTATGATATATCAATATACTAACTATATATTATAATCTTTTGATATGAAAATTTTAAATAAATGGACCAAACATAAAGAAAGGATAAAAAAGAGGCTATATATCACAATTTCAAACAATGTAGGCTATATATCACAATTTCAAACATGTTATATATCGTAATTTCAAACAATTCAGCTTGTCAATGATGGAAGCATCTTAGTATCTCATAGAAACATATCAGTGTCTCACAGAAAGAACAAAGCATGACCATGACGGAAATTGGAAAATAAAATGGAAACATCTCACAGAAAGATGATAAATGAACATGATAAGAGTGGAAGAATGCGACTATAACCTCCGAATAAACAAAATTTACCAACTATTACCTAAATGAGTAAACTAGGCTTTTTTTACCCTAAATGAGTAAGAATGTAATGTTACCTCAGAATACTGGAACCAGAAGATGCATCAGTGAAAGAAGTGGAATCGATAGAGATTGATGCGACTAGAATCGACGAAGATGTGCTTGGAAGGAGACTTGACTCGATGGACAGAGGCTAGAACTGGATTCTAGAAACAAAGAAGGAAGAAGAAAGGGGAACTGTGTTCTGGAAACTGGATTCTGTGAAGTGGAAAAGAGTGAAAGGTCCAATGGGGATTGTTGAATCTGGGCCAGGGCAAAATGATGTCGTTTTGGCCACGTATGTGCACGAACCGACTGAATTACTCACAATTCAGCATATTCATCGGTTTTGAAAAAACAACCGGTTTTGAAGGTCAGTTTAATCACAATTCGGCATATTCACCGGTTGCTCTGGCTCTATTGCTCATCCGGTACAACGTTCTTACTATACTAGACAGGGGAATAGTTTTCCAATCGAACTAGCTGATACAGTCCAATTTTAATACTTTTGATATGTTTCATGCAAAAGGAAGAAAAACAATAAGTATTGAAGTAACAATATACTTGAAGAAGAAAAGAAGAAAATTTAACATGTTTCATTCAAAAAAGACACAATTGAATCATTTTTCCATTATCCACAGTAACTTGTTTACAATATATCTAAGTTGGATCTGATTTCTCCTATAACTACTTGTAGAAGTTTTTCCATTGATGATTTTTGTTATATTGATAATTTGGATTCAATAGATGTTATCTATGACAAAAGTTACCAACCACACAACGCATATTTTCTTTAATAGTAGCCATTTATGATATATCAATATACTAACTATATATTATAATCTTTTGATATGAAAATTTTAAATAAATGGACCAAACATAAAGAAAGGATAAAAAAGAGGCTATATATCACAATTTCAAACAATGTAGGCTATATATCACAATTTCAAACATGTTATATATCGTAATTTCAAACAATTCAGCCAAACTTATGGGGCTGATACAGTCCAATTTTAATACTCATACTTTAATTGATAACTATATTTATTATTAAAATTTATAAACTTATCTACATGCATATGTGTAACCGACCAATACCCTCATGACATTCAAATTTATGGGGGTGAGTGGCATAAATTAAGCCAAACTTGAGCTAAAATGTTCAACATTGAACTCACTTGAAACTCGACTTGAACTATCTTTAACGAGTTGAGTTAAACCAAGTTCAAGAAACATGGCTTTGAAACCATATATACGCTAATGAACATATTCCTTTCTCACACTTATACTGTTAGACATATTTGAAATATGTTATTATATAAAGTCACAAATTGTCTAGCATTATAATAGACATTATTATTATGTGTACCAGATAGAAGCATAAAATAGTAACACCTTATGGGCACTTGGTCATCCTTATTCTATAATAATATATTGGCTACTCAAGGCTCATAGCACAATTGGTCGAATCTTATTACAAAACTCTCTTATTTCTTCTCTTTTATTATTCTATACATTGGTCCAACTTGTCAAATTAAGCTGTATAATCACGAAGAGCATCTTTTCAATAAAAAATGACACCTAAGATAACCAGGATATGCTAGAATATGAGATATAAGTACTACTTGGGAGACTTATAGCACATGGCGGCACCCGCATCAAGGTTTTGACTGTTATTTTTAATGTTTCAATGAGCTAAGATTATTCTTCAGAACATATTCCTGAATCAGATACATGTTGGCAAAGGTTAGGATGACCAAAATGTCAAAGTTTCTAGAGGGACATTTATTCGAAAGGGCAACATGTATTATCACAATTACATATTACAGATTAGATAATTCCAACTGGCTCAATAAATATCTAAGAATGACTCAGGCAAACTCCACGTCTTAGTCCTTAAAGCTGTATAATCTCTAAGAATGTAATATGTTCCTCTCAGCATACACCAGAAATCAGATTTAGAATAAAATGATGGAAACTGCAGTGTCCTTTGTTGGTGATAAATTACTTCCACTACTACTGAAATTAGTGAAAGCCATCAATGAAGTCCCCAAAGATGTTGCAGAGATTACAAAAGAACTACAAAACATTCAAGACTTCATCAATGAAGAAGATAGAAGAGCTGGAACTGAAGAACACAAAACACGTGACAGAAGAAAAGAAAAGGTTAAGCAGTTGAAGGAACAAACTTTTCGCATAGAAGATGTCACTGAAGATTATATGATCAATGAGGAACAACACTCTCATAATGATCCTGGATGTGCATCTTTACCATGTGACACACTTGAGTTCATCAAAGCTATGATCCTTCGTCTTCAAATATCATATGAAATTCAAGACATAAAATTACGTTTGCATGAAATCGATCCAATCCAAACAAACCCATCTTCATTAAATTATATAGGAATTCGAAGTGAAAATGCGAAATTGCATAACCTTCGAAGGAATGCTCTTTATATTGAGGAAGATAATGTTGTAGGCTTTGAAGCCCCCAGAGATGAATTGATTGGTTGGTTGGAAGAGGCAAGAGTAGAACCAACAGTGATATCTGTTGTGGGAATGGGAGGGCAAGGAAAAACAACACTTGCTAAGATAGTTTTTGACAAAGTGATTGGGAAGTTTGATTGTTATGCATGGATCACGGTGTCTCAGGTTTACGATGTTGAAGTTTTGTTGAAGAATGTTATGAACAAGTTATGGGAAGGAACAATGGAGGAGCCAAAGGACATTTCTAAAATGGATAAAGATATGTTATTCAAAGAAGTGAGGAAATACTTAGAGCAAAAGAGGTATGTTATTTTGTTTGATGATGTATGGGACAAAAACTTTTGGAATGAAATTAAATTTGCTTTAGTTGCTAATAAGAAAAGAAGTAGGATATTGATCACAACAAGAAGCAACGAGGTTGCAAAATCTTGTAAGGTTTCTTTTATTACTCATAGTAAAAACCTTCTACATTTACCTCAAAAAGAATCTTGGGATTTGTTTTGCAAGAAGGCATTCCTAAATGAACTTCATGGACTTTGTCCAAAAGGGCTAGAGAATATATCATCTAAGATTGTTGAAAAATGCAATGGGTTACCTTTGGCAATTATTGCAGCTGGTGATCTTTTAGCTTGTAAAGATAAAAATTCATCTGAATGGAAAAAGTTGTGTGAAACTCTAATTTCTGAGTTAGAAAAGAATCCCAATTCAACTGGTATTACAAATATTTTAGGTCTAAGTTATGATGATTGTCCTTACTATCTCAAACCATGCTTCTTGTACTTTGGAATATATCCTGAGAACTGTGAAGTTGAATCTGCAACACTAATTAAGCAATGGGTAGCTGAGGGGTTTGTTAGATCTGAAAGGGATAAAACTTTGGAGGAGGTTGCAGAACAATATTTAAGAGAGTTGATCTATAGAAATTTAGTGCAAGTATCTTCATTTAGCATTGATGGTAAAGCTAAAAGGTGTCGTGTTCATGACCTATTGCATAAGTTGATCCTTACGAAAATTGAGGATTTAAGTTTTTGCCACTTTGTTAAAGAAGAACAACCAATGTTTAGTGGTATGATTCGTCGCCTAAAAATAGAAACCAATTCGAAAAATTTCATGGTTAATATTGAAGGCTCACACACTCGATCACTCTATATTTTCGGAGGCAAAGAACTATCTGAAGACTCTGTGAAGATAATCCCAACTCAATTCAAGCTATTAAAGGTACTTGAATTTGTACATTCTCCACTAGCTCATGTTCCTGAAAATTTGGGGAATTTGATCCGTTTGAGGTATTTAAGCTTTAGGAAAACAAATGTAGAGAGTCTTCCAAACTCCATTGGTAACCTTCAGTTCCTAGAAACATTGGATCTCAGGCAAACGCGTGTGCGACAGATGCCAAAGGAGATTAACAAGCTCAAAAAGCTTCGACATCTTCTAGCTAACCATACCTCTTGGGGATTCGGTAATGGGATACAAATGATGGAAGGTGTTGGAGATTTGGTGTGCCTTCAAACGCTACGTCAAGTTGAAACAGATTACCGTGGAGAAGAGCTAGTGAAAGAGCTTGAAAAGTTGAGGCAGTTAAGGTTGTTAGGCTTGATTAATGTTAAGCAAGAATATGGAACCAGTCTTTGTTCATCTATAAATGAGATGCAACACCTCGAGAAGCTATATATCGATGCAATACCCTTCGATGAAGTCATTGATTTGTGTAGTATTTCACCTCTGCCTTTACTTCAAAAGCTTCGCCTACGAGGGAAGTTAATTAGAATGCCAAAGTGGATCCCGAGGCTCGAAAATCTTGTTAGGTTGTCATTGATATCCTCAAAGTTGATCAGAGATCCATTGGAATCACTTGCAGATATGCAAAATTTGTTGTACTTGTCTCTTGACTCTGCATATGAAGGTGAAAGTTTGGTTTTTCCAGATGGAGGGTTTAAAACACTAAAGAAACTATCACTTAGACACATGGATGGTTTAGATTCAATAAAAGTTGGTGAAGGTGCTCTACCATCATTAAAAGAGCTTATGTTAGACTACATTCCGCAACTCAATGATGTACCCTGTGGTATTGAAAATCTAGGCATGCTTGGAATTTTTCACATTGTTAATATGCCAGAAGAATTTAGAGAGAGCATACGAGAAGATCAATGGATCAAGAACCATGTGCGCCAAGTATATATTATTGACTCAGTTCGCCAGAATTAAATGGACAAAGAAACTTGCCAGGGATGAGTGAAGTGGTAGAAATTGCAATTCAACAAGGTTTGTTTTCTGTCTCCTAATAACTGCATATATGAAATGTTAGGAACACATTTAGTATGTTATTCTATTTTTATATCACACTTTAGTACATTCTTTAAAGAAATAATAATGCGTGATATTTGTGCATTCTGGGTGTAAAAATTTATACACATTTAGTGCATCATCTATCACTTATTTGCATTACTATTTTTTTTTTTTTGAAGAGTCATGAAAAAGAGGATGTTAAAAATACTAATTTCCTAATGTTTAGACACATATAAACACGAGAGAAAAATATATTTAGTATAAGTTTTATACAATGTCATAATATCGTTCACCATTCATATTTAATCATCATTCATTCTTCAACAAAAATAATTCAAATAATTGATGAAAGATATAATAACCGATTATAAATCTCTAAACTAACACAGAATAAATTGCACTCTATAAACAAACTAGTACTAGCCAACAAAGGTTGATTTAACTGGTAAGGAATTAGCTCATAAGATTCCGAGTTCAATTCCCTCGGCTGGCTAGAGGGTAGTTCCAGCCTACCTAAACTTTTATGTATCAAAAAAAGAAAATACAATGTGTAATTTTACTAAATATAATCTTAAAAGGGTAAGGTGTATTTTATTGTTAAACGTGTATGAAGGAGTGTATTACTGTCAATCTGTCAGCATTCAACTGGAGAATGTTGTACGTGATGTTTACAGTACTTGATTCAAAACCCATGCTTTATCAAATTCTTAAAATAATTTCTCGGACTTGACTTCCATTTTCTTCTGATGAATGTTCTCATTTTTAGTCTCTTCTTAAAGCTACATGGTCTTTTTAGTTATAACAAATTAGACAGAATTGTTTTGTACCACAAAAACCTATTCTGTTGGAACCCATTCACTATAAAAAATAAAGTTTTATAATGTTAACGTTATCATGTTATGCTCTGAAATAGCAGGTAACACAACAATGACTTTGGCTCTTTCCATTGCTTCGTTCTCCAAGTAAAGAAAAGAAATGGAGTTGACTTTCATTTTTCTTTTGATTGAATTTGTATGTGATATACAATTGAACACATTCTAAGATTACCGCATTCAAGGATTGTAAGACCTCATTTCTATTGATTTATAACTTTCTATTCCTTCCCTACTTGTTTGCGTTATATCCTGCTAAAATTTATAATGCTCCTCGTCTATTTTTTTCCTTCACACCGATATCTTGGTTACAGAATAATCCATTATGTGTGGCTTTCTTTTCAAGGCTATAACAAGTAATGTTGCATTTAATTTGCAGATATTCTAGAACAAAACAATTTTATGTATGGTATCTTTCAAACTCAAACTTCTGCCACGTTATACAGATACTTTTTAGTTGGCAAATAAATCTCAACCTATTGTCATGGATTAGGCCATCCAAAAAACCACTAATGAAGAGCATAACTTAACCAAGTTCTGAATTCAACTCATAATACCTCATTATATTTGGTGGCGAACCAAGACTTTGGTGGGTAAAGTGCATTCTCAGACTATGATTCTGGAGTCTGAAAAGGAACTATTTTTAATTAATAATATACATTAACTGGAATTGTAAGAATTATGTAAGCAGAGAACTTTTAATGGAAAAGCATATAAACAAGTAAAAAAAGATGACCATTGACCATAAAACCATGGGATATTTTGGAATACCTTAATGAACACAAAAAATATGCAATGTGTTGAAAAGATACTGAATGTACAACTTCATATTGTTAACTTTGAGATATTTTAGAATATTGACTATAGGTGGAATGGAGCTGGTAAGGTATGCAACACAGAACTGTAAATGTATCACATATATGAACTTTGACTACGGGTAGAATTGTACTAATTCAAGGGTAAGAAATTAGAATATGAACATTGCAACATAAAAATATCATATCTATTTCAAAACAATCTTTAATTCCATATTATACTAGTTTGTAAAATATATCCCAACACTACCAAATCAAGAAAAAGAGTTATACACAAACCAAGTGTTGAGCACAGCATGGAGAAAATACAATGAATTTCTAGGAATACAAAGAATATAAATGGCATGCTGGGATGCCTTTTGATCCAAGTAGGATCTGATGCCAGTGAAACTGGTTGAAGTTTGATCTCATAATGTAGCCTCTGCTGCCAAATTGATAATACCTGATCATACCAACAATAGATGAATTAGTAATGTTCTTGGTATATTGCTCCAAATTCTGCTCTCCATGCCTGATCATCATACATATAGGAAGTTGCGCTCTCGTCTACCACAAGAGAATCCTCTCGATATTGTGGCTGCAGTGCAGACTGTGGTAATTTGCTTTCGGTAAGGTACTGATTCATAGTGGAAATCTCCGTTTTGTGTTTTCGTTTCAGCTTCTCCACTTGCATTCTTAGATCTTCATTATCTTGTTGCATGTTTGCAAAGTTCTCCTGTGTAACATGAGAGTATAATAATCAAGAAATGAATCAGAAATATGCTAAATCTTTTCTACTGTAGTTACTAGTACCAAATTGACTCACAACTGTTAGCCCCTCTCCTTATTTATTATGTTTATTTGCAAACGAATTGGTGTCAACACACCACCCTCGATTTTGATAAATTTTCTGTCCCTAAAGTTGTTTTCCGGAAAAGATAATGCACCAAAATAAACTCTCATAATCTGAATCGTTAGAGAATTTTTACCTCTGCAACAGATGTTGCATGTTCAGCTTCTCTAAGCCTGACAAGTAGTTCTCCAGCTGCCTGAACAGCTTCTGCAGTGTCTCGAAGTTGACTCTTCAAAATCTGGTTCTCCTTTTTCAACAATTGTGATTCCCTCTCTCTTTCCACCCTCAATGCAGAAAGCTCAGCAGCAAGAGATTTGGCAAAGCGGGCACAACCTTTTTTTGAAGCATTTGTCACTGCCTTCTTCACCTCTGCTATCCCTTCCATCATCGCAGCATGCTTAGCAACCAAATCATTATATTTTTCTTGTAGGTCAGCATAGTGCTCTACCATTCTAGAATGTCCAATGACTGCTCTGCTTAGTGCATCATCCAACTCTGCCGTGCACTTCTTCTCTGACCTCAGTTCCATCTCCAACCTCTCTGCACGCTGGCGGTAGAACTCAAGATCAGCTCTAAGTTCATCTGTAAGACAAATCCACTCACTTTCCATTTCTGTCCATCTATGTCTTTCATTCTCTAGCTCTTCCACGCCAATATTATGAGAAAATACGCCACTTTTTTGAAGCTGTATGGATCTTGACATTAAAGATCCAAATCTATCTGTGGACTTTTTAACTGGTGCATCACTATATAATTGCAGCTTGCTCCTTAGGTTGTGAATTTCCTTAAGAAGTGATTCCTTCTCAGTAGCATCTAAAGAACTGTCTCTTAGAGCTAACTCTTCATGAACTTCTTCAATTTCACACTTTTCCTCTATAATACATGGTAAATGACCATATGTAGAGGTGCTCCTCAGAAACTGCTAAGGAAAACAAAAAAAATATATGAAAAAGGGATGTACAAGACTGTCAAATGAATTCACCTCATTTAGTCATTTCAAAGAAAAAACAACTGACCTTATCTTTATCTTTCATTGAGTTATAGTCATCATGCTGACCATACCCGACAATGGAGTTCAGTTCGTTCTCACCTTTAAATTTCTCCACCTGTAGACAAACTCAAATTGTCACTAAATGTAATATCCAAGCCACACATAATTTGTCAAGGTAGAATCTTACCACCAATTGATTTAGTTGCTCAATTCTAGTTGCTTGCTCCTTAATAACATTCTCCAGTTCCTTCTCTCTCATGATGCCTTTCGCCAATACACTTTCCAAATGCTTCAAGGAAAAAAAAGATGAGTTTAACGAGAAAAGGCACAAATAACTTTGTGAAAATTATGCTAAAACTTACTTTTGGAGCTTTATCTGCCAGTCCATCAGGATTTCCTGCTTTTCCATCTGCTTCAGTCCAGGACTTTAAGATGTCTTGGACCTCAGTGGTATCCTGATCAGATATTTTTGTCTGACAAGATGCACAAAGCAAAGTGGGAGTTATTTTATCACTGGAAGGTTTCTGTTGTATTGTTTGATCAGAACATTCAAACTTGTCAATTTCTGAGCATTGTGTCAAGGATAAGTGCTCAAACGAGAATGAAGATGAAGATTTGCTTAATGCAGAGTTCGACTGGTGATAGTTAATCATCTGTAACCCCCTCTGAAGGCTCACTGCCAAGCACTCAGCCTTGCTCGACTGTAGTGAGGATTTGATATGCTCATCCTGCTTAACTGACTTTCCTAACAATTCTTTACTGAAATTTGAACTCTCTGCCACATTGTTCCAACTTCCCAGATAACTTGATGAAATACTCGTGCCTTTCTTTTGGGAATTGCTGAACTTTGGAGATTCAGACAACTGTGGCCCGTCAAGTATTGGAGATTTACTGAATGAACTGACTGAAATGCTATCTCTTAATGGAAATTTAGTTGCCATTGAGATTTTAGCTCTGTATTTGTTATCTTCTGATGCCACAATGTCCTCATGACAAGGCTTACTCAATGTTTGTCCATAACATACTTCTGCATTTTCATCATCATTGGTCATGTCTGCATCACAATTTTCCTCAACAGAACAAAACTGGATACGATCTTCTCTGACAGGTATGTCTTTTAGATTCCCTTCAGATGAACTATGCAACTCATCAATCTGTTCACGTAGTTGCCTTATGTCATCCTCGTTTACCTCATCATAAGTAGCATTATCCATGTGAGGTAGGATTAAAGAGTGGTTCAAGCTAACTCTATACTGATTAAGTCTTTCCTGTACATTATGTTGGAAGCATTTATTCCCAACTGAGCTATGAACACCAGCCTTTGCTCGAATAAGTTCTTCCTGAACCAAAAAAAAGTTGAAATTCTGAGATTTGCATTAGTTTAATCATTCAAAAACTGTTTCCAGTAAAAAGTTTGGGAATCTACCTTCAAGAGCTGGATTGTATCTCCAAAATCAACTTCAGCCTCCTTTATTTCATTGATAACTGGCCCATTTCTAATGGATCTTACTCGCTGTCCAATTCTGAGCATGTGCAGTGTTTCACCATTACTCCTACAATCAGCAAATGCAATACTTATCTCTAGAACTCAAAAATAGTTTGCTAATACAATCTAAAATCTTTGGTCCAGGTAGTAATACTTGTTATCAGGGAAGATGGAACAGATTACTGAGAGTTTGGCATTTCCACCAAGTGATTCCTGTAGTAAACATGTTAAACAGGAATTCCTGTGTGGAGTGTCTTCATTTCCAGACTTATATTCTTTAGTCAGAGCATCTACCAAATGCCTACACCAATTGAAATATAACAGTGGTTACCAATCAAAAATCATGAACACGAACTAAAACTAGTGAAATAAGTAAATAGAACACAAGTAGCAGGATATTGTTCTCAGGAAAAAAAGGGAAAAAAAAGACTAATAACTGCAGTACATATATTGAATATCTAATTATCTAGCATGTGACAACAATTTGGCATGGTAAACTCAGCAACATACTTTCAAGTTTGAACCCACAACTAAAATAGCCATCCAATCACGCTGTAGGAAATACATGTAAGAACTAAGAAGTAATTTAATCATGGGCTCTTACCCAAGCTGAAATGATGAATTGTTTACATTTCTTCTCTCCCCTAGATATTGGCTGCATGCATCATTAATGTTATGCTTGTCCAGTCCAGCAAGATCAATAAGGTTGATTCTGCTAGTTTTTGAATTTGAACTATTGAAATTCTTTGTGGTCCCCTGCGCCATCAATTGATGAAAATCAAATTTAGCAAAAATATACGTCGGGTAGCCTGGTGCTGCAAAGCTCCCAATATATGTGCAGGTCTCAATAATGAAAGGCTCTGCAAAATATGGAACTATAGTGGCAAGAAACTAGTGGAGCTACTTAACAATATAAGCCTGCCTTGGGTTATAGAAGAAAAAATAGGTTCCAATGTTCCATATATAAATGTCAGTAATGAAATGTGAATTTATAAACTTTGGCAATACCTTACACCAAGACTCAATAGTGAAAGTGAAAATGATATGTGATCTAAGGCTATTAGAAGTAGATCTCATTGCTCCAACTTTTCTGCTTGAAAGGCCCTGCAACATATGTAGGCACATGAACTTAGCTAATCAAGATAATAAAAAACTAAAGTCATTAATGTAACAAATAAAAGGTAGGCCCAATGCACGACGCTCCCACGTTTTAGGGAGGAGAAATGAATGCAACCTTTCTCCCAGCAAGAGCAGAGGTTGTTTCCAAGATTTGAACTCATGACCTCCAGATCACAAGGCATTAACCTTATCATTGTACCAAGGTTAACCCTCATTAATGTAACAAATGCATAGCCAAAATATCAGTTAACAGATATAAGCATCTAGCTTCTTAAGTTCTTATATAAATAGCATAGAGGCATAATTATCAAGAATATATGCCTCGTGCCTTTGATGCTTCACTACCTTCATCAGAAGTTTTGCCATATCGTCATAGCTAGTGACATCTTCCTCTATCAGATTGTCAATACGCAATGCATTTTTTGAGTCATCCTTCATCTGCGTTAACCAAGACATAATTATAAGCATGCAGCAACTGGAAAATCAAGGAGTAGTCGAATAGAAAATGATGTTTTGATAAAAAAATAGTTTAAATTAAAGTTCCGGTCCCTATAGTTTACTCTTATTTTCAATTCAGTCCCTGCATTTTTTCCTTTTCAAAATAGACCCCACATGAAGTTTCAAAAGTACTCCTTTTTAAGTTCCATTGTAGCATCATTGCAACATCTGCAGTTGGCTTAACCAAGTGATTCTTTGCCATTTCAGAGCTCATTTAGATGCTTATTTTGTCTCTAAAACATCCAGTAGGTACTCCTTATTCTTATAGGAGCTTTCTTATAAGAGCTTATCTCTTCAAACTATATGCTCCTTTGTTTGGTATGTACTCTTAGGGTTTGTTTGCGAGTTGAGTTTTGAAGGGGAAGGAAAGGAGATGGAAGGCTTGGGAGCCATGAAATATACTTGTGAGGTGGTTCTGAAGCCTTCCTTTTCTTTCCTTCCAAAAACCAACTCTCAAACAGACCCTTATAGATTAGATGCCTTTCTCTCTTTAAAACGTCTAGTAGGGGCTAAATTGGCAGCTTTATGACGGAATTTACGGTGACGACTATTTTGAAAAGTTGTCACTATGATGACTAATTTGAAAAGAAAAACTATTGATACTTCACTGAAAATGAGTGCAAACTACAAGGACTGAGATTTCAATTTGACCAAAATTGTACGAATAAGGAACACGGCAAATGCCTACCTCAAGGTTCTGCTTGATTGGATTGAGTAAATCCCCAATTTGTTCATTGTATACCTGTTTTAGAACAAAGAGGAGGAGAGAGAGTGAAAACCATTAGCAACACTGAGGGACAAGCTCGATGCCCCATCGGAAAGCTTTACAAAAAAATTCAAATTCAATTACCTCAATAAAAGAACAGCGACATTGATAATTCCGATCAGATATACATTCCTCCTGATATAGTAATTTAACCTCAAATAGTGAAAACACAAACCATAATATAACATTCCAAGAATTAGCAGTTAAAGTAGGAAGTAGAACATACTCTCTCAAGCTCAGAAAATAGCATTTGGAAGATCCGAGAAGCAATTCCGGGGTGACTATGATGTGAGGGATCCACAACCATGGCATTTAGGGGACCCCACATTGTATAAGTCTTTCCACTTCCAGACTAGTAAATAAGTACAATTGGAAAAAAATAATCCTCAATTTTCAATTAGAAATGATTGATGCACATTTTGTAACCAAAAAGTTCAAAAGCATAATAGCAAAATCAATATGTACCTGGCCATATGACAGAAGAGAAGTGTTGTAACCGGCTAAAGCATTTCTAACCAAGGGAACACCCACTGACTGAAAAATATCCTCCTGAACAAACAAAGGAACCGCTTATAAATCACATGGATGGTTGATTTCTCTCATGAATACCACCAAGATACAACATTGAAGAAAAAATGTACACTACTAGTTGCTTCATTCTAAGAACAACCAAATCAGGTATGTAATAATTACCCTTTATTGACAATCACAGAAAAGTACTTATGAAATATTTAATTTGCAGATGGCTTTACTATAAAAACAATTGAAATTTAAGAAATACAGTTAACCAGGTTTTACAAGAACGCAGCTGCATTGCATTTACCAACATTACGCAATATATCAGGAAAATGCGGACGCAATACGATTTTAAAGACTACAAAAAACTTAGGCTTTTGTTTCATTCACGAACACTGATTTAAAACTTGATTAACAAGTGATAACTACTAAATGATTGATAAGTAACTTTATTTACTAATACCATTGAAATAGAGATGGGTACCAGAGTAATCTCCATTAATCAAAACATACAGCACAATTTAACAATGAAATTCAGTTCTTCACTACCTGACTGGAGTTGGTATCAAAAACTTCATCAAATGTTAATTGCATGTCCCCAACACACAAGGTGTCAGAAGAAACCTTCTTAATTTCACAATCTCCCTCTCTGATATTGCTATTTTCAGAACTAATTCTCACCACAACCTGTTTCAAAACATTGTCAGCATCAAAATAAATTTTAAAAAATCAACTTTTTTCATTACAGCTTAGGGAAAATTTACAGTATACTCGTCCGATATTTGACTTAATTACATTTAGTACCCTTCTTATTCCATAATTACATTGAACTCCATTGATGTCTAGATCGTACAGAGTGTGATTTTTTTTTTGTTTAATCAAGGATATCCACTAACCCTGTGGTAAAGAACTAATCCATTCCAACGTGCATGACTGTTCCCCCAACAATTATCGCTACCGGGAATCAAACATTTGACATTTTGGTTGATATCTAGCCTTATAACACTGGACCAACGCGTTGTTGGTGTACAGAGTGCGATTATAACAATAATAACATAAATTCCATGATTTAAGTGTAATAATAATAAAAAACAGGGAGTTCTAAATCAAAAAGGGTGTCCGAGTGTAATTAAGTCAAACTTCGAGTAACATCATTCTAATATCTCTTCATATTCAACCATAAGCTAAACTTATACTTGCCTTAACAGGAGGGTCGTGAAGGGATTCAGATTTTGTGACGTCATAGCTGTGGGAAATTGAGGTCTTAGGATGTGGTTGGTAATGATGGTTGATGAGAATGTTTGAGTGTACAGGTGGAGTGTTCTCGGAGACAGATTTGGAGGAATTAAGCTTTGAAGAGAATGATTTTGGAAGAAGATTTCTGATGGAAGAGGAAGATATGCTTCCTAAGAAACTACTTTCTGTGTTGTTGCTTTTCCTCATGGTTTTTGCAGTGCACGGAAATTAATGAATGAAGTATGAAGATGCAGATGCAGGGGAGAGAGAGAGAGAGAGAGAGAGAGAGTTTGGACTTTGGATTCAAAATTTCAAATGTTGAGGAAGAGGGAAGATGAAGAACTTTGTGGAAAGGGACTGAGATGAACGTTATGTGACTTTTGTCTGAAACGACTAAAATGTCCTTTATTTGCTTAATATCTTTTTTTGATAAAAACTCATAAGTATCACGCCACTTATTCCAATAGTAATTTTTTTAAATATATTATTTATCCTAATCATTAATTATATAAATATTGAGAAAAAGAGGTATGCATTGACAGTGTACAAGATTTATACATTGTCATTGTATCATTTATAATTGATGTTTAATTATTGTTGACTTTTTAAGAAAAAGTAACCCAAATGAAGGGGTGGATGATAGTGTGCATGTGTATAAATCTTTACACTGTCAGTGTATAGATTTTACACTCATAGATATTTAATGGTTTAGATATATTCATTAATTCAAACATTATATTTTTCTAGAATTGATGGCTAAAATAAAAAATAAATTTAAAAAACACTCTTGAAATAATTGGATATCTCCTCAAAACTCAATAAAATTATAAAATATATATGGAAACTGATAAGATTAGATTTATTATTGTTCATAATAGGATTAGATGTATTTTAGAAAAGAGGATAATGTATATTCTGGCAACATAATATAGTTTGTCTCATGTTACTAATTATATAGTGACATGTGGCCATTTATTTAGATTTTTTATTTTCTTAAAAAATTCCCCATAAATAAGGCACCCATATATCAATGAAATTGTCATAACTCTTGAGTCTCCCTCCCGTAGTCCTAGGAATTCATCTTCCAAACACCACGAGTAACTGAAACAATGGAAAGGATAATACTCCTAAGTTTTCTCTCATGGTTGTCTTCATTGACTCTATAACAGTGGCCTTTATGGAACGTAAACGAACCCAATTATGCGTTGATTTGAATGGAAAACAAGTAGAGCCTATGGCTTTTCTTTCTGCGATGCAGCATCTAGCCGTCCACATACACATCATCTTTCACTACTTTTTTCACTGTCTCCTCCTCATAGTTCATAGGTAGGAATGTCGGTGGTTTTATATTAAATCTTTTATGGTCCAAATTTTGTAAAATGGCTTAATTATGGTTCAATTCAGAATTTAGCAATTTTTTTAGGACCAAGTGAATTAGCACTAGACATAATGGGGAGAATAAATTCTTGACACTTCAATAAAGCTATTGTAACTTACTTTTTTTATTCTTAAAACCAATCATCTTATAAAAAAACCAAACAACCTACACCATAAGTTTGATGGGTACCTGAGTTAATGAATACAACCATGGGAGAAGGCATAGGAGTATTATCCTTTCCATTGTTTCAAACTTTCAGTTATTGATGGTGTTTGGAAGATAAGTTCATAGGTGATGTGAACCTCTTAGGTAAAAGGCTCTTGAAACGATCTATCTTGGTTGGTGTATGGCCTAGGCTCACGGTTGAGTTAAGCCTTTGAGTTTATGCAGCAGAAATAACTTGTGTTTGGATAAAAGAAGATGGAAAAGATATGAGGTGGACACCATAAACAATTCAATTGTTTGATAAGCCAAAGTGATGCTCGCCACAAGAACTTGGTTCTTGATAAGAACTTCTAATCTTGGTTCAGCCAAGAAGGTTTGGAGAATACTCTCACAAGGATATAATCCTCTTTGATTCACAAAGGAATACAATTTAGTTTTGACTCAATGTTGTTTATTTCATAGCATGAAGCATTACATATATAGGCAAGCCTCTAAGGCTCCCTCGGTTGGTAACTTAAGTGCATGTCTAGCACGCTTACATTGGATACTCTAAAAGCAATGAATCTACTCCTAATTTAGACTATATTCGAGTAGTAAAAGAAATGGCACATGTGCCTTATTACAATTGAAAACAAACTTAATGACTTGGCCAATTGAACTTCAATGCCACAGTTGGATGAGCATGGGATTCCCCTCCATCTTAAGTGCACGGCTCAATCATTAAGTGAAATGATCAAGAGACTTGAAGACTCCTTAATTTTCACGAGCAAGCCTTGATGAGCTTCATAGGATTCTTCTAATTTTGGCACATGGAAAATGTTGGATTTATCCTTGATGAGCTTCATAGGATTCTTCTAAATTTGGCACATGGAAAATGTTGGATTTAAGCCTCCTTAATGCTCCTCGGGTCCACTTGGACTTGGCATAGGATTCCTTTTCTAATGAATGAATTTCCCACGGCTAAGTGTTGCTGAAGAATGCACTAAATAGCATAGGATGATGTTGGTACAAGTTGGTAGGCTGCGAACGGCTGAGTCATGGGCATAAAGCACCATTAATGCAACTTTGCTCCAACGACTCTAGAATTAACTTAGGATGCCTCTGAATGAATGATGCTCAGGTGGATTTAGCTCCAACGGTCCAAACATGGTGTTTAAGCTCCATAAATGCTCCCTTTAAGCCTCTCCACGATCACCTTGAAGATTCCCTCGAGCAAATTCCTTCCAACGGCCATATTNTAGGATGCCTCTGAATGAATTATGCTCAGGTGGTTATAGCTCCAGCGGTCCAAACATAGCCTTTAAGCTCCATAAATGCT
>NW_017727941.1:29010-32535 GCF_001865875.1 Lupinus angustifolius
CCATTTTGGGCTGAATGCACACAAGCAACATAGATTTTTGAAATATCATTGTCTTGTTCATATAGCTCCTTGATGCATTCTAGGCCAAAAAGTTTTGTTTCAAGAGTAGATAGTAACGTATGCCTTCTTGAGAGGGCATCTGCTACTATGTTGGCCTTGCCTTTCTTATGCTTGACAACATAAGGGAATTGCTCTAAAAATTCTACCCATTTGCATGATGTTTATTTAGCTTACCTTGGCCCTTGAGTTATTTAAGGGACTCATGATCACTATAGATCACAAACTCCTTTGGAACTAAATAGTGTTTCCAAGTTTGGAGTGCTCTTACCAAGGCATAGAGTTCTTTGTCATAGGTAGAATAGTTAAGTGTCGGTCCACTCAACTTTTCACTAAAATAAGAAATGAGGTGTCCATCCTGCATCAAAACAGCTCCAATTCCAATGTTAGATGCATGACATTCAATCTCAAATGACTTACTAAAATTCGGTAGTACTAGTACGGGTGCACTAGTGAGCCTTTGCTTAAGTTTATTAAAAGCTTCCTCTTGTTTGTCTCCCCATTGAAACACAACATTTTTCTTTACAAGTTCATTTAGTGGTGATTCTATAGTGCTAAAACCTTTGACAAACCTCCTATAAAAGCTTGCCAATCCATGGAAACTTCTTATTTCAGTTACGGTTTTAGGTCTAGGCCAGTCCTTGATGGCCTTGATTTTCTCTTGGTCCACATGGACCCCTTTAGCATTAACTACAAACCCAAGAAAAATTATATGGTCTACATAAAATGTACATTTTTCAAGGTTAGCATACAACTTTTCTTTTCTTAAAACGAGCAAAACAGATTTAATATGTTCATGATGATCCTCTATTGTTTTTGAATAAATTAGAATATCATCAAATTAAACAACAATAAACTTACCCAAGAATTCTCTCAAGACATGATTCATCAAGCGCATAAATGTGCTTGGTGCATTGGTTAGGCCAAATGGCATGACTAACCATTCATATAACCCATAAGTGGTTTTGAAGGCAGTCTTCCATTCATCTCCTTCTCGGATCCTGATTTGATGGTAGCCACTTTTAAGATCTATTTTAGAGAAAGTGGTGGCTCAATGAAACTCATCCAAGAGGTCATCCAATCTTGGAATTGGATGTCTATACTTTACCATGATGTTATTAACGGCCCTACAATCAGTGCACACTCTCCATGTCCCATCCTTTTTTTGGACTAAGATCACGGGTACAGCACAAGGGCTTAAGCTCTCTTGAACCCATCCCTTTTTCATTAATTCACTTACTTGACTTTGGATCTCCTTAGTTTCGGTTGGATTGCACCTATAGGCAGGCCTATTAGGTAGTGAAGCTCGCGACATCAAGTCAATTTGATGTTCAATTCCTCTTAGAGGGGGTAATCCGTTAGGTACCTCCTTAGGGAACACATCTTCAAATGCCTGTAACAAATGTTGAACAAACAATGGAAATTCTCCTTCCTTGGAAGTGTTAGCGGTTAGAATAAATTCTTTACAAAATAGTAGGTATAAAGGTTGCTTTGCTACCAAAGCTTGTTTAATTTCCCCCCTTGTTGCCATATTCCCTTCTTTTGTGAGAAGCTCACTTTTGTTTTCTTGTTCTCTCGGAATTGCGAATTTTCACTCACCCTCTTTTTTTTTCTCCAACTCAATTTTGTTTCTCAAGATCTCTTGATCCTCACTCACTTGCCGAGGTGACAAAGGTGTTAGAGATATCTTGCGGTTTTGGTGTAGGAAAGAAAATTTATTGGTGCGCCCATCATGGGTTGTTGCTTTATCATATTGCCATGGACGACCTAGTAACAAATGACTAGCCTCCATATCAACCACATCACATGGAACCGTGTCCTCATACCTCTCAATAGAGAATTGGACCTCTACTTGCTTGTTGATAAGTATTTCACCCACATTAGTTAGCCATTGCAATCGATATGGCATAGGATGGGGTTTAGTCACAAAGGTTAAGTTTAGATACTAGCCTTGTACTAGCCACATTGGTGCAACTTCCACTATCAATGATTAAAGAACAAACTTTGTCATGTATCAAACATCCAGTGTGGAAGATGTTTTCTCTTTGGTTTGTATCATGAGTATTGATTGGCTATTTAGGAGCCTCCTCACCATGAATAAACCTTTTTCATGAACCATTCCATTCAAACTCACGTGTATCACTCACTTTTTGTTTGTGGAAAATGTAGGAAGTTGTGTATCACTAAACACTCTATCCTCCATAGCCTTCTTAAGTGAACCAAGTTTTGAACCAAGAATTTTGGGAAAGAAAATCACTCCAACTTCTCAAAATTGGAACGTTGTGACTTGAGTTACACCTCAAAAGAAAGAATTGACACTTTTTGTAGAGACTCTTTTCGGATTCTTTGAACTTTTTGAAGAATCACTTTTGACACTTTTTGATTTTTGATTTTGGACTTTGACTCTTTTTTTGACACTTTTTGATTTTTTTTGACTTTGGACTTTGAAATAAAAAGATAAAGTAAGATAGATATACTCATGACCAAAAGAAGATTAGTGAACACCAAGCAAGAGACTAGCTCTGATGCCACTTGATATGAACCTCTTGGGTAAAAGGCTCTTGAAACGATCTATCTTGGTTGGTGTATGGCCTAGGCTCACAGTTGAGTTAAGCCTTTGAGTTTATGCAGCAGAAATAACTTGTGTTTGGATAAAAGAAGATGGAAAAGATATGAGGTGGACACCACAAACAATTCAGTTGTTTGATAAGCCAAAGTGATGCTCGCCACAAGAACTTGGTTCTTGATAAGAACTTCTAATCTTGGTTCAGCCGGTTTGGAGAATACTCTCAAAAGGATATAATCCTCTTTGATTCACAAAGGAATACAATTTAGTTTTGACTCAATGTTGTTTATTTCATAGCATGAAGCATTACATATATAGGCAAGCCTCTAAGGCTCCCTCGGTTGGTAACTTAAGTGCACGTCTAGCACGCTTACATTGTATACTCTAAAAGCAATGAATCTACTCCTAATTTAGACTATATTCGAGTAGTAAAAGAAATGGCACATGTGCCTTATTACAATTGAAAACAAACTTAATGACTTGGCCTATTGTACTTGAATGCCACGGTTGAATGAGCATCAGATTCCTTTTCCTCTTAAGTGCACGGCTCAACCATTAAGTGAAATGGTCAAGAGACTTGAAGACTTCTTAATGCTCACGAGTAAGCCTTGATGAGCTTCATAGGATTCTTCTAAATTTGGCACATGGAAAATGTTGGATTTAAGCCTCCTTAATGCTCCTCAGGTCCACTTGGTCTTGGCATAGGATTCCTTTGCTAATGAATGAATTTCCCACGGCTAAGTGTTGTGGAAGAATGCACTAAATAGTTCCACACGAGCAACTTTGCTCCAACGACTCTAGAATTAACTTAGGATGCCTCTGAATGAATGATGCTTAGGTGGGTTTAGCTCCAACGGTCCAAACATGGTGTTTAAGCTCCATAAATGCTCCATTTAAGCCTC
>NW_017727941.1:32635-35284 GCF_001865875.1 Lupinus angustifolius
CTCCGCTAGTTGGTTTACAACCATCACCTCAACCTCACTGAGTCATAGTATCCGGTAAGGGTTTGGGTGGGTCTGTGTCACAAGGTTTAGTTTGGAAACTAACCTTGTACTCACCATCAATAATAAGCAAACAAACGGTATTCTCCCTTTGACTCTCGTCAGTCTCCTTCACTTCTCCGTGAGTAGGTGACCTTCTAGCATAATAACATCTCCCTCACTAGAAGCCTCAGACTGAGACTCCACTACTCTGTTTCTCACCACCATGGTCCTCTTGGTTGGACACTGAGAAGCCATGTGTTTGAGTGGTCTCCATGGCCTTTTTCCCTTGTGAGGTGCTCACAACCTCCTTGGTTATGGTACCCTCCTCCTTGGACATGGCTTTCCAACCGGAAGATTGGAACTTTATTATAGTTGTGGAGGAGTATTTAGATTTCCTACTCTTTAACTACTGCTCCAACTTCATGGCGTGTTGTACTAAGTCCTCAAGTTCGACATAAGGTTGTAACTCCACCACATCCTAGTTGTCATGTAGTGTTTTTGTAAAGGCCGTCCTAGAGGACACGATTTGAATCCTTTCGGGACTACACATTTCCTCACTTTCTCTCAAATGTGATTAATGTGTATTATTCCCTCAATTTTCTCTCAATTTCCCCTTGGATTCTTGATTGAATCAAGTTAACCAAGAATTGATTCCAAAATAGCAAAACCCACAAACATATCAAAACAAGGCTATCTCTGATTACCACTTGATAGAAACCTCCTTGATGGGGTTTGTGTTTTGTTGTTGATCGATTTTCTAGTAAGTACTTTGTATTTGTGAATAGCTTTGTATGTGATTGATTTCGGTTTGTGTATGAAATGTTAAGAATAGTATGAGTTTGAGTTGTTGTGTATGGATGATTCATCTTTGATAAAAGAAGATGAATAGATAATGAAAAGATAAAAGCGCCAGAAGCTTGATGCTTGATAAGCCAATGGAGTTTGCCACAAGGAAGGAACCATTATAAGAACAAGGCCTTGGTTCAACCAATAAGCTAGGAGAAATTCTCAACTAGAAAGAATTGATTCCAAATAAAATTCAAGTTAAGTTCTCAATGCCAAGTTTGGCTTCCAAATAGGTGTGGTTGGTCGAGTATGACTCCATGTGCTAATCGTTTGGCTTTTGAATTTTCTGCCAAGTAACATGAAATGTCCAAGTACAATGTACTCTAGAAATGACAATTTTTTGTGCCCATAAATCATTTCCTAATTGATATTTGACCACCACTCCAATATGGAAGGTAAGGGACATGCCTAGCTTGTCAATTTAGGCAAGTTTTGAAGGTTGATTCGGTTGCTCCATGAGTAAGGCAAGACATAATTGTGCCACTAGTGTCTTTGTATCCATTTAGGAAAGAATTTGAATTCATTCCATGATCTAGGTTCCAAATATGATAGGAATTTATTCCTCCACGATCTTGTGTTTCATGCCTAACTTGATGAGGAAAGAAACTTCTTGACTTGATGATGGACACACATCTTTGATCCCAATATGGCAACTTTGAATCATACCAAACGACTCACATATGAACAAGAATCCTTTTTCAATTTGAATTCCCCTTCTTGTTTTGCACACTTATCTTCATATGGAAAGAATTTACCATAACTCTTGATTGATCTTCACAGCCAAATATTCCAAGTCCACATTCATTTGTACATATTCTCATATGGTAATAAAGCATGTGGCACATGGCCAAATTCAAAAAAAGTCTCGGTTATTAATGGCTTTATTACAAACCAAATAAATAATTTAATTGTTTTATTTGAACAAGGAAAAGAAATCCTAATTCTGCACGTGGGAAGATGGGTCCCCACTTGTTGAATGCAACTCCGAAAATGCCATGCTTCCCCTCATTGGTTGTGGCCTTCACGAGGTTCTTCCTCAAGGTTGATGCAATATATGGGCTTGGAATCTTCATTGGGATTTGTTATATACATCATGACTCCTACTTATTGGTTGAGAGTTTCGTGTGCCTTCTTGGCCTTGGCCTTGATCATGGGTCCTCCTAGCCCATGTAGCTCATCTTCATTGATGGTCCTTTGTGGGTTCGTATCATAACTTATGAGGGAAATGTACTCTATACACAGTAGACAACCATGCAAAAAGTGTTATCCTTCTATACAAACCTGGTGGGTACAACCACTACCTAGAGATAATGTGGGAATTATATATCCTTGAGAAATGGTAAATGCCTCAATAGAGAAATGGAAAGTAGTTTGACTCAAAGTATGAATGAAAAAGAGGTTCTAGAAGCCCTACAAAGCATGGGGACAAAAAAGCCCCTAGTATTGATGACTATAGGTCCCACTTTTTCAATGTAACCTAGGTTGTTGTTAGAGTAGATGTGTTGAAGGTTGTCAATGAGTTCTTCAACAATGAAAGCTTATACTCTATTGTTAATTGTATCTTAGTCACTATGCTACCAAATTCCAATGAAGCTTGAACTATGAAGGGCATCAGACTCTTATCGTGATGCACAACCATCTATGAAATCATTTCCAAAATTGCTACTAAAAGGTTCGGCACAATTATTGAGCGTGTGGTGGATGCAAGTCAATCAACCTTTGTTCCTCGTATAAGCATTCATGACAACGTCATCCTAGCCTAAG
>NW_017727941.1:35384-37844 GCF_001865875.1 Lupinus angustifolius
CATAAATTCCTTCATTCACCTCTTCCT
The DNA here is from genome assembly GCF_001865875.1 of Lupinus angustifolius. Taxonomy (NCBI): domain Eukaryota; kingdom Viridiplantae; phylum Streptophyta; class Magnoliopsida; order Fabales; family Fabaceae; genus Lupinus; species Lupinus angustifolius. The sequence goes on from NW_017727941.1 coordinate 35,412, forward strand.
CTCAATGTTACATGAAAGCAAAAGAGATGTTTAATTTGTTAAAAAATGGGGAACCAAAAAGGTATCATATTATGACTAGTACTATAAGAATATGGAATATATTTGTTCTTATTATTTTCATGTAGTACTATAGTACAATATATAGAATGCATGACATATTAGTTTTGATTGTTGCCTTCAATATTCCTTGATTTTCTCTAATGAGATACAAATATTAATTGATAAAGAATATCCTAATACATTGCTCATTTTGAATGCTTAATTATGGTAATTCCTAAAATATTTCATTCCTTTTAATGCTTTGATTTTGTATCCTTAACATGCCCCCATAAGATAAGGGTACCATTAGATACACCTATCTTGAAGCGGAGATCTTGGTGTTGGAGTTTGGATAATGGTTTTGTGAGACAATCTGCAAGTTGATCTTGAATGGAAACATGTTGGACTCATATTTTGTTATCATGAACATGATCTCGGAAAAAATGAATATCTATGGCAATGTGTTTCATGAAACTGTGGAAGACCTGGCTGATTGTGAGTTAAGTAGCTCCCATATTATCACAGTAAATGGTAGGAATAATGGTTAAACTAGTATGTCATTCAAAAAATAGGGATGACAACAAAATAACTTTTGCGGATGAGAATGCAAGAGCTCGGAATTCAGCTTCAGTGGATGTTCGTGCAATAGCTTTTTGTTTGAATGATTTCCAAGAAATAAGATTACCACCATAAAATGTAATATGTGCAGACGTGGAACTATAATGATCTTGATTTCCAGCCCAATCAGGATGCGAGAAGGGGAGCGCTTCAAGTGGAGGCCATTAAAATTGTAGCTTTGAGACACATGAGAAGTCTTTTCAAGGTTGCAGAGTGTATAGAGGACGGATGTTGCATGAATTATGCTAATTTACTTACAGTGTATGTTATATTTGGCCTTGTCATGGATAAATATTGGAGAGCTCCTATAATGATTCTGTAATCTGTACTATTTTCTAGACTAGAGTCATTATAGCAAGTAAGTAGAGAAGAGGTGGACATTGGGGAATGTACAATCTTTGCATCTGCAATCTTCATGTGAGTAAGCATGCCATGAATGTATTTATGTTAGCTAAGAAATAATCCTTGCATGGTAGGAATGACTTCAACGCCCATAAAAAAATGAATGGAGCCCAAGTCTTTAATGAAAACACATATAAACTAGTGTTAAGATGTACTTGTTTATTGCTTGATTGTTATATCAATGTATTAAACTCTACAGCCATGACGGCACGCTATTCAGGAGATGCCATTGCTTATGAGAGACATGTGGGTTAATGTGATAATGGGTGAGGATGCTTTGTGACCAACAATAATTTTTTATTAGTTTTATGTATGTTGCACATGGACCGTGAGATGGTCTCGAGGATTTAGAGGATGTTTTTCACACGTGTTCCATTGGTGGTGTGTTATGTGGTATTATTGTAGTTGAGGGTATACTTTCTTGTTGTAGGATATTTGTGTCAAGGTGTATGGGTTCATTGGATGGAGGTGAAGTGGAATTGTTAATGTTGTTTTGTGTGCTAGTTTGGTGGGAGTGGGGAGTGGCATGGGATCATATATTATTGGTGGATGTGGATGGCGCAAGATATTAGGAATAAGAGAATTGGTTTGGTTGGTTATGTGAGTAGGTAATGTAATGAGATTTATAGTTGATAATTCAGATGATAGTTTTGAGTAGGGTGAAATATTAGGTTGTGGTAGTGGGAGCCATAGATTTTTTTGTACATATAAATAATTTGGTGTTGTTTTTGTTTTGGTTGTTGAGAAAGGGAATTGATCTTCAACAAAATTAACATGACAATATATGTGTATCTTTTGAATGCCTTGATTGAGACCAATATATGAATGATATTATATAGAGTAACCCATGAAGATGTATGATGTACTACATGGGGCTAATTGTTTGTGAAGGTGATAAAAAGGTGTTTGGATACCAAGACGGGTGTAGGCATTCTTTTACTGAGATATATAAATATTTGAAAGGCAAAGCAGTAATATTGGGTCTGTGAGCTATGCCAATGTGCTCGGAGGTGTATGGTGGAGAAATGAAGTGAGAAATACCATGTGAAGAAAAATGTGATTTTAATTTAATATATTATGTCCCTCCAATAGTGTCAATAGATTTAATCTTGAATGTAAAATAGGTTTCAATAGTTTTTTAAGATTGAGGAAAATTTGTGACAACTTTAGTTTTTTTAATGGNTTGGATACCAAGATGGGTGTAGGCATTCTGTTAATAAGATATATAAATGTTTGAAAGGCATAGCAGTAATATTGGGTCTGTGATTGCCTTGAGTTATGCCAATATGCTCGGGGGTGTATGGTGGAGAGATGAAGTGAGAAATATCGTGTAGAAAATTGTGATTTTAATTTAATATATTATGTCCCTCCATT
>NW_017727941.1:37944-38300 GCF_001865875.1 Lupinus angustifolius
GTTAATTCAAATGGAGTAGTAATTTTTATGGGTGACTCATGAAATGGTAATTTATGACTTTTGTTTAAGAGACATGAAGTATAAGTAGTGCTAAAAGTTGAGAACTGGAAGGGATGAAGGTCTTGAGAGTTTGGAGGGTGTATAGGTCACCATTAGTTGAACCGCACATCAACGTTGCCTCTGTCTTGATATCCTTCACATAAAAAGAGAAAGGGTGAAATTCAACATAAACATTGTTTTGTTGACAAAATTTTGCAACTGGAGTTAAATAGTGGCTTGCTTTTGGAACACAAAGAACATTATTAAGATTAAAAATAGTAGATGGAGTTGAGATATGTGCAGAACCCATGTGATAA
>NW_017727941.1:38400-38694 GCF_001865875.1 Lupinus angustifolius
GAAGGAACATTCTCTTGTGCGAATGGAGGCAATAAGGTCGCGATATTCTGATCCGAAGCCATTTAAAATGTAGAGAGTAATATCATCGTCAGAGATTTTGGCATCTAAGACTACTAGTTCATCAGCAACACGCTTGACCTGAAACAAGAATTCAGTCATAGTTTGAGAGCATTTGTGACTTTTCTACAACTAGTTTTTGATGGATATCATATGAGCTCATGATAGATTTGCATATTTGGCTTCAATAGCTAACCATAGATGGTGAGTAGTGTCACAAGAGGAGAATGCAACATT
>NW_017727941.1:38794-39042 GCF_001865875.1 Lupinus angustifolius
GCATTTGAGGTTTTCTGGCCATTTGTAGTATTGAACTCATATTAGGGAGAAGTGGTGCCATTAATATAGCCAATGCATTTCATGCATGCAAATAACGACATGACTTGTCGTCTCCAAGCAAAGAAGTTAGAGGTAGATAACTTGATGTAGATTTGTGCTCCATGTGAAAAAGGAGAAAGCTTAATGCCGCTTGCAGCCATAGAGGATCGCGTGGAGTATTTTTGGAATCTGATACCATATAAGAATAT
>NW_017727941.1:39142-39492 GCF_001865875.1 Lupinus angustifolius
TCCTCATCCTCTTCCTCATTCTATCCTCATCTTCACCCTCTTCCTCATCCTCATCCTCCTCCTCCTCCTACTCCTCCTCCTATCCTCATCCTCATTCTATTCTCATCCTCATCCACATCCTCATGCTCATCCTCATCTTCGACCTCACCCTAATTCATCCTATCCTCATCCTCATCCGCATCCTACCCTCCTCTTCATCCACAACCTCTTCCTCGTCCTATCTTCGTCCTCATCCTCATCCTCATCCTCATCTTCATCCCCATCCCCATCCTCATCCTCATCCTCTTCCTCATCCTCATCCTCTTCCTCATCCTCATCCTCATCCTCATCCTCATCCCCATCCTCATCCT
>NW_017727941.1:39592-40070 GCF_001865875.1 Lupinus angustifolius
ATCCTCATCCCATCTTCGTCCTCTTCCCATCTTCGTCCTCATCCTCATCCTCATCCTCATCCCTATCCTCATCCTCATCTTACCCTCCTGTTCCTCCTCATCCTCTTCCTCATCCTATCATCGTCCTTATCATCATCATATCCTCATCCTCTTCCTATCCTCATCATCATCCTATCCTCATCCTCATCATATCCTCCTCCTCATCCTATCCTCATACTCCTCCTCCTCCTCCTCATCCTCATCCTCACCCTATCCTCCTCGTCATCCTCATCCTCATCCTCATCCTCACCCTATCCTCGTCCTCATCCAATCCATGTCCTCATCCTCATCCTATCCTCATCCTCATCCTCATCCTCTTCCTATCCTCGTCCTCATCCTCATCCTCATGCTCTTCCTCTTCCTCATCCTCCTCCTCATCCTCATCCTATCCTCCTCCTCATCCTAGTCCTATCCTCATCCTAATCCTCATCCTTATCCC
>NW_017727941.1:40170-42768 GCF_001865875.1 Lupinus angustifolius
CCTCATCCTCATCCTCATCCTCATCCTCATCCTCATCCTCATCCTCATCCTCATCCTTATCCTCATCCTCATCCTATCCTCATCCTACTCGTCATCCTCATCCTCATCCTATCCTCCTCCTCATCTTTATCCTCATCCTTTCCCCATCGTCATCCTATCCTCATCCTCATGCTATCCTCGTCCTCATCCTCATTCTCATCTTCATACCCTTCCTCATCTTACCCTCCTCTTCATCCTCATCCTCTTCCTCATCCAATCTTTTTCCTCATCCTCATCTTATCCTCATCCGCATCCTCATCGAAATCCCCATCCTCATCCTACCCTCCTCTTCATCCTCATCCCCTCCCTCCTCCTATCCTCATCCTCATCCTCATCCTCATCCTATCCTAATCCTCATCCTCATCCTCATCCTCATCCACATCCTCCTCCTCATCCTCATCCTCCTCCTCCTCAATCTATACTCATCCTCATCCTATCCTCATCCTCATCCTATCCTCCTCCTCATCCTAGTCCTATCCTCATCCTAATCCTCATCCTTATCCCATCTTCTACCTCATCCTTTTCCTCATCCCATCTTCGTCCTCACCCTCATCCTATCCTCCTCCTCATCCTAGTCCTATCCTCATCCTAATCCTCATCCTTATCCCATCTTCTACCTCATCCTTTTCCTCATCCCATCTTCGTCCTCACCCTCATCCTATCCTCCTCCTCATCCTAGTCCTATCCTCATCCTAATCCTCATCCTTATCCCATCTTCTACCTCATCCTTTTCCTCATCCCATCTTCGTCCTCACCCTCATCCTATCCTCCTCCTCATCCTAGTCCTATCCTCATCCTAATCCTCATCCTTATCCCATCTTCTACCTCATCCTTTTCCTCATCCCATCTTCGTCCTCACCCTCATCCTATCCTCCTCCTCATCCTAGTCCTATCCTCATCCTAATCCTCATCCTTATCCCATCTTCTACCTCATCCTTTTCCTCATCCCATCTTCGTCCTCACCCTCATCCTATCCTCCTCCTCATCCTAGTCCTATCCTCATCCTAATCCTCATCCTTATCCCATCTTCTACCTCATCCTTTTCCTCATCCCATCTTCGTCCTCACCCTCATCCTATCCTCCTCCTCATCCTAGTCCTATCCTCATCCTAATCCTCATCCTTATCCCATCTTCTACCTCATCCTTTTCCTCATCCCATCTTCGTCCTCATCCTCATCCCCATCCTCATCCTACCCTCCTCTTCATCATCATCATCTTCCTCATCCTATCTTCGTCCTCATCCTCATCCTCATCCTATCCTCCTCTTCCTCCTCATCCTCATCCTATCCTCCTCTTCCTCCTCATCCTCATCCTATCCTCCTCTTCCTCCTCATCCTCATCCTATCCTCCTCTTCCTCCTCATCCTCATCCTATCCTCCTCTTCCTCCTCATCCTCATCCTATCCTCCTCTTCCTCCTCATCCTCATCCTATCCTCCTCTTCCTCCTCATCCTCATCCTATCCTCCTCTTCCTCCTCATCCTCATCCTATCCTCCTCTTCCTCCTCATCCTCATCCTATCCTCCTCTTCCTCCTCATCCTCATCCTATCCTCCTCTTCCTCCTCATCCTCATCCTATCCTCCTCTTCCTCCTCATCCTCATCCTATCCTCCTCTTCCTCCTCATCCTCATCCTATCCTCCTCTTCCTCCTCATCCTCATCCTATCCTCCTCTTCCTCCTCATCCTCATCCTATCCTCCTCTTCCTCCTCATCCTCATCCTATCCTCCTCTTCCTCCTCATCCTCATCCTATCCTCCTCTTCCTCCTCATCCTCATCCTATCCTCCTCTTCCTCCTCATCCTCATCCTATCCTCCTCTTCCTCCTCATCCTCATCCTATCCTCCTCTTCCTCCTCATCCTCATCCTATCCTCCTCTTCCTCCTCATCCTCATCCTATCCTCCTCTTCCTCCTCATCCTCATCCTATCCTCCTCTTCCTCCTCATCCTCATCCTATCCTCCTCTTCCTCCTCATCCTCATCCTATCCTCCTCTTCCTCCTCATCCTCATCCTATCCTCCTCTTCCTCCTCATCCTCATCCTATCCTCCTCTTCCTCCTCATCCTCATCCTATCCTCCTCTTCCTCCTCATCCTCATCCTATCCTCCTCTTCCTCCTCATCCTCATCCTATCCTCCTCTTCCTCCTCATCCTCATCCTATCCTCCTCTTCCTCCTCATCCTCATCCTATCCTCCTCTTCCTCCTCATCCTCATCCTATCCTCCTCTTCCTCCTCATCCTCATCCTATCCTCCTCTTCCTCCTCATCCTCATCCTATCCTCCTCTTCCTCCTCATCCTCATCCTATCCTCCTCTTCCTCCTCATCCTCATCCTATCCTCCTCCACGACCTCATCCTATCCACATCCTCATCCTCATCGTCATCCACATCCTCCTCGTCCTCCTCGTCATCCTATCCTCATCCTCATCCTCTTCCACATCATATCTTTGTCCTCATCCTCATCCTACCCTCATCCGCATCCTCATCCTAATCCCCATCCTCATCCTATCCTCTTCCTCATCCTCAACCTAATCATCATCCTAATCCTATCCTCATCCTCATGCT
>NW_017727941.1:42868-43154 GCF_001865875.1 Lupinus angustifolius
ATCCTCATCCTCCTCCTCCTCCTCATCCTCATCCTATCCTTCTCCTCATCCTCATCATGTCCTCATCCTCTTCCTCATCCCCATCCTCATCCTCATCCCCATCCTCATCCTACCCATCCTATTCATATCCTCGTCCTCGTCCTCATCCTCATCGTATCCTCATCCTCCTCATCCTCCTCATCCTCATCCTATCCTCCTCCACGACCTCATCCTATCCTCATCTTCATCCTCATCCTCATAATCCTCGTCCTCCTCCTCATCCCATACTCATCCTCATTGTCATCCC
>NW_017727942.1:0-259 GCF_001865875.1 Lupinus angustifolius
CCTTCGCTCAAGCGAAAATTCAATCAACAACACCATTTTAAAATTTGGGCATCTCTCGCTCAAGCGAGGCCTTCTTGCCCAAGCGAAAATTCATCTTTAAATTTCAATTAAACTTAAGCCTTCCTCGCCCAAGCGAGGCCCCTTCTCGCTCAAGCGAGACATCATTAAAATCCTGAATTTTGTTTTTTTTGTTTTTAATTTTTTTTTCCGAAGTGAAACTTTTACTCGCCCGGGCGAGGGATGTCCAGAATTTCATCAA
>NW_017727942.1:359-961 GCF_001865875.1 Lupinus angustifolius
TTGAATATGTTCTTGACATGCTCATGAACATCATACTTAAATCTCATCAACATCCATTGGTTGAATGTTGAGAGATCAAGGATTGAAGATGGAAGAAACAAAGAGAAAAATGAGAGAAAAAGATGTAGAGAGGATTTACCTTCTCTTAGAAACTTTTGAAATGAGAGAATGTGAGAGAAGTATGGAGTGAAGAGTGCTTTAGGGGAGAGGGAAATCTGATTTCCCTCCTAGGCAATCATGAAGATCTCCTAGGGTGGCTCTCCTAGGGTGGCTAATGGTGAGATTCACTGATGTGAGGTTTGCTTTATGGAAAGGCAAATCTCGCATCCCAATGCGAAACGACCACTTCACGGCCACGTACGATAAACATGCTCGAGTATTATCGGTTAATACTCGATCGAATATTATAAATCGCCCGATCGTAATATCCGATTAGAATTTCGGATTTCGGCATTCCGAGTGAAAAATATTTAGAAAATAGGTATGGGTGTATTCAGGGTCTATACTGACTCGAAATGAAATTACGAAGCCAACGGTGTGATCAGAATTCGATTCCGAGTTACGGAACTCAAAAACCACTTTTTGAGCCGTACCGGGTGGAT
>NW_017727942.1:1061-3367 GCF_001865875.1 Lupinus angustifolius
CCGATCGTAATATCCGATTAGAATTTCGGATTTCGGCATTCCGAGTGAAAAATATTTAGAAAATAGGTATGGGTGTATTCAGGGTCTATACTGACTCGAAATGAAATTACGAAGCCAACGGTGTGATCGGAATTCGATTCCGAGTTACGGAACTCAAAAACCACTTTTTGAGCCGTACCGAGTGGATTTCGGCCCCGACAGTGGTTCGGAACCGACTGTCTCCGAAAATTACCAAAATTTACCACAAAATAGGTAATAAAATTACAAGACTATAACTCAACTAGAGTTTCGTCCAATTCTTTACCGAAAATTCCCAGAAATTCATTTTCGAATATATAATTAATAAAAATATTAATAAAATCTTATAATTCCAAATCGTAAAATTCGCGGTGTTACAGATACTAACTTCAAAAAATTTAAAAAAAAATTTATGAAATATGGTATAATTGTAAACTCAATTATGAAATATGGTATAATTGTAACTTCAAATATATTAATACTTTCACGGAATGAAAACTATGAAATGCTTTCAGATTTTGCCATCCTTTATACTTGAGAGTCGGTTGTTATAGTCACCCCATCAAAGCTAATGACAAATTATGTTAGAAACATTATTCAGTTGGGTGAGTCAAATATGGTGTAAACTAATGTCTTCTCAATTATGTGGTTTTCTTTTACATAATCTACTATGTCTTAAATATAATTTTCCAAAAAATATATTAACAATATAAAACATAGATGAAATAGATGTATGCTTATATAGCATCTATACTAAACATCCTTTCAAGTTAAAATTAATGAATTAATTTTCTTTCAAATAAACTTATGAATTATATATTAATTTACACCAATATCCTGAATGATATTTCATTTATTTAGAATATATATGATAAATAATATGTATAAAAGTATATGCCTAAGCCAAACCTGAGCTCTTATATGATATGAGTTGAACTATAAAATAAAAAAGTATGCCAAATATGAGCTCTTATATTGTAAGAATTGAACTATAAAAAGTATGTCAAATATGAGCTCTTATATAGTAAGAGTTCAGCTATAAGTCATGGATTAATAATATGAGCTATTATATTATTAGTGATTCTCAATTTTATTTTCTACCTCATAACTAAAATAAAAAAGAGAGACTATTTTTACAAAAAAGTAGTTAAAGAAAAGATAATAGATATGAAAATTATAGGAGATAGACTAGTTAATATCATAGAATAGTCTATATAATTATTTGTTTAATTATTATTTGGTTTAAGGTAGGACTATAGAATAACCCTGTATAGGCTAGCATGAACTAATCGTTCCTCATATATATAAATAATGATATTAAAATTTATAACTTTTTATTAAATTCTAAGCAAGTTGACCTTTTACAAAAATGAATAAAAAATTAATCATTTTTTGTATTAAAACAAAATATATGAAACGATGTTACATTGTGTGAATATTCTTTAATATATATATATATATATATATATATATATAAATATAATATGAATGAATATCCTGGGGTGGAATCTGATCAATTTTTTGATTGAGCAAAACATAGGAAATAAATTAGATTAATTTTTTATCAAAAGCATTATGTGAAATCTTCAGTTTTTTCCTTGGGAGGTAAAGTATCGGATACTAACTTCAAAAAATACCAAAAAAAAATGATGAAATATGGTATAATTGTAAACTCAATTATGTCTGTGATACAAAAAAAACAAAATATGAAAAATTATTATAGTCATCACCTTCTAGGATTAAATCGGGTCACCTACATGACATGCAAGAATATTTGACACTATACTACAACAACTTTGATGTTATTAAATATTAATATCAATTATAATCTTAATACTTTCACGGAATGAAAACTATGAAATGCTTTCAGATTTTGCCATCCTTTATACTTGGGAGTCGGTTGTTATAGTCACCCCATCAAAGCTAATGACAAATTATGTTAGAAACATTAGTCAGTTGGGTGGGGTGAGTCGAATATGGTGTAAACTAATGTCTTCTCAATTATGTGATTTTCTTTCACATAATCTACTATGTCTTGAATATAATTTTCCAAAAAATATATTAATAATATAAAACATAGATGAAATAGATGTATGCTTATATAGCATCTACACTAAACATTCTTTAAAGTTAAAATTAATGAATTAATTTTCTTTCAAATAAACTTAGGAATTATTTATTAATTGACACCAATATTCTAAATGATATTTCATTTATTTAGAACATATATGATAAATAATATGTATAAAAGTATATGCCTAAGCCAAACATGAGCTCTTATATGATAA
>NW_017727942.1:3467-3794 GCF_001865875.1 Lupinus angustifolius
TTATTTGGTTAAAGGTAGGACTATACAATAACCCAGTATAGGCTAGCATGAACTAATCGTTCCTCATATATATAAATAATGATATTAAAATTTATAATTTTTTATTAAATTCTAAGCAAGTTGACATTTTACAAAAATGAATAAAAAATTAATCATTTTTTGTATTAAAACAAAATATATGAAAGGATGTTACATTCTGTGAATTTTCTTTAATATATATAATATGAATGAATATCCTGGGGTGGAATCTGATCAATTTTCTGATTGAGCAAAAGATAGGAAATAAATTAGATTAATTTTTTATCAAAAGTACTATGTGAAATCTTC
>NW_017727942.1:3894-6067 GCF_001865875.1 Lupinus angustifolius
AAATATATGATAAATTATTATAGTCATCACCGTCTAGGATTAAATCGGGTCACATACGTGACACGCAAGAATACTTGACACTATACTACAACAACTTTGATGTCATTAAATATTAATATCAATTATAATCTTAATACTTTCACGGAATGAAAACTATGAAATGCTTTCAGATTTTGCCATCCTTTATACTTGGGAGTCGGTTGTTATAGTCACCCCATCAAAGCTAATGACAAATTATGTTAGAAACATTAGTCAGTTGGGTGAGTCAAATATGGTGTAAACTAATGTCTTCTCAATTATGTGATTTTCTTTTACATAATCTACTATGTCTTAAATATAATTTTCCAAAAAATATATTAACAATATAAAACATAGATGAAATAGATGTATGCTTATATAGCATCTACACTAAACATCCTTTAAAGTTAAAATTAATGAATTAATTTTCTTTCAAATAAACTTATGAATTATTTATTAATTTACACCAACATTGTAACACCGCGAATTTTACGATTTTGAATTATAAGATTTTACTAATATTTTCATTAATTGTATATTCGAAAATGAATTTCTGAGAATTTTCCGTAAATAATTAGACGAAACTCTAGTTGAGTTTTATTCTTGAAATATTATTTCCGATTTTGTGGTAAATTTTGGTAATTTTTGGAGACAGTCGGTTCTGGACCACTGTCTGGGCCAAAATCCGCCCGGTACGGCTCAAAACGTGTCTTCACTCACTCACTCTTGCATTTTCAAAGAAGAGGTAAATCCTCTCTCCATTTTTCTCTTATTTTTCTCAAGTCTTCTTCCATCTTCAATCATTGATCTCTCAACATTCCACCAATGCATGTTGATGAGATTTAAGTATGTTGTTCATGAGTATGTCAAGAACATATTCAACCGTTGAAATTTTCTAAAACGCTTTATAACTCATTTTCTCTTCAAAACCGAAAATGATGTGGTTCTTGAACTCATGAAAATATTTTGTTGAAAACATGAACAACTTGTGTTCATAGATTTGTTATAATGTTTGTATTACATACTTTTGTTGTTTTAGGCAAAGGGGATGATGATAAAATCAAAGGAACCTTTAGGAAATGTTTTGTAAAAATGAGAATGTATGTATTTCTATTTGTTTTTAGCCTTAAAACATGGCTTGAATCAAGTTGGAAAAATAGAAATCTTTGTTAAAAATAATGTTGAGGTTTATGAGTACAAGAAGGTCTCATGAAACTCTTAAATGATACTTTGAATAACTTACTTTAAATGGTAAGATTATCAAAAAATGTCTTAAATCAGAATATGGAGTTTTAAGTATTTTGGAAACGATTTTAGAAATATCGGAAACTAACGAGTTTTATTATGGTAGTTACGAAGATTTCCGGCATTTGAACCTTGCAACCCAATCGAACCATAGGGATTTCGTAAAGCACGCTTCATTAAGGTGAGAGAGAACACATCGTGACATAGTGGTGTCCGAATATGACACCCGGATCTCCTAAACCATCTCAAAGGTTTTGGACTTAACTTGGGTTTAAGAAACCCAAGATTTTTATGTTTGAATGCTTTTGAATATATGTGATTGTTGATTAAATGTGTTGAATATTTTATATGAATGTTGCTGGAAATTTTCTGAGTGCAGGTGGTTGAAAAACCATGTTTGAATGTGTCTTGATTGTTGAAAATGACAAAAATTAGCATTCTGTAAAATCCCAGTAGTCTGGGCAAACCAGGCATCGTCGAGGCGACCGAAAGTCCGCCCGAGCGAGCAAAAACCCAATTGGGCGAAAAAAAAAATTTCAGGATTTTCGCCTGGGCGAACGAGGCGTCGCTGGGGCGAGCCCGGGCGACCAAAAGTCCGCCCGGGCGAGCAAAAACTCGACAGGAGCTGCTGGGGCGAGCCTGGGCGACCAGGGCGTTGCCGGGGCGAGTAAGGGCGACCAGGGCGTCGCCGGGGCGAGCAAAAACCCCATTGGGCGAAAAAAAAAATTTCCAGAACTTAAGGAGTTTCTAGAACTCTCTCGCTTGGGCAATAATACCTTCGCTTGGGCGAGGAAAGCTCTAGTTGATTTAGGATTTAAAGATGTTTGTCGCTTGGGCGACTAGTCCCCGCTTGGGCGAGAGATAGGAGTTGTGTTTGACTATTTGGATTGATTGGTTGAGTATGTAATAA
>NW_017727942.1:6167-7375 GCF_001865875.1 Lupinus angustifolius
AATCGGGTCACCTACGTGACAGACAAGAATACTTGACACTATACTACAACAACTTTGATGTTATTAAATATTAATATCAATTATAATCTTAATACTTTCACGGAATGAAAACTATGAAATGCTTTCAGATTTTGCCATCCTTTATACTTGGGAGTCGGTTGTTATAGTCACCCCATCAAAGCTAATGACAAATTATGTTAGAAACATTAGTCAGTTGGGTGAGTCAAATATGGTGTAAACTAATGTCTTCTCAATTATGTGATTTTCTTTTACATAATCTACTATGTCTTAAATATAATTTTCAAAAAAATATATTAACAATATAAAACATAGATGAAATAGATGTATGCTTATATAGCATCTACACTAAACATCCTTTAAAGTTAAAATTAATGAATTAATTTTCTTTCAAATAAACTTATGAATTATTTATTAATTTACACCAATATCTTAAATGATATTTCATTTATTTAGAATATACATGATAAATAATATGTATAAAAGTATATGCCTAAGCCGAACATGAGCTCTTATATGATAAGAGTTGAACTATAAAATTAAAAAGTATGCCAAATATGAGCTCTTATATAGTAAGAATTGAACTATAAAAAGTATACCAAATATGAGCTCTTATATAGTAAAAGTTCAACTATAAATCATGGATTAATAATATGAGGTATTATATTATTATTGATTCTCAATTTTATTTTCTACCTCATAACTTAAATAAAAAAGAGAGACTATTTTTACAAAAAAGTAATTAAAGAAAAGATAATAGATATGAAAATTATAGGAGATAGACTAGTTAATATCATTGAATAGTCTATACAATTAGTTGTTTAATTATTATTTGGTTAAAGGTAGGACTATATAATAACCCAGTATAGGCTAGCAAAAATTATTATAGTCATCAATGTCTAGGATTAAATCGGTCATGTACGTGACAAGAAAGAATACTTTCAATTATACTAGAACAACATTGATGTTATTAAATATTAATATCAATTATAATCTTAATACTTTCACGGAATGAAAACTATGAAATGCTTTCAGATTTTGCCATCCTCATTCTCAATTTTATTTTCTACCTCATAACTAAAATAAAAGAGAGAGACTATTTTAAAAAAAAGTAGTTAAAGAAAAGATAAGAGATATGAAAATTATAGGAGATAGACTAGTTAATATCATAGAATAGTCTATATAATTAT
>NW_017727942.1:7475-8794 GCF_001865875.1 Lupinus angustifolius
AAAAAGTATGCCAAATATGAGCACTTATATAGTAAGAGTTCAGCTATAAATCATGGATTAATAATAGGAGCTATTATATTATTAGTGATTCTCAATTTTATTTTCTACCTCATAACTAAAATAAAAAAGAGAGACTATTTTTAGCAAAAAGTTGTTAAAGAAAAGATAATAGATATGAAAATTATAGAAGATAGACTAGTGAATATCATAGAATAGTCTATATAATTATTTGTTTAATTATTATTTGGTTAAAGGTAGGACTATACAATAACCCAGTATAGGCTAGCATGAAATAATCGTTCCTCATATATATAAATAATGATATTAAAATTTATAACTTTTTATTAAATTCTAAGCAAGTTGACCTTTTACAAAAATGAATAAAAAATTAATAATTTTTTGATTTAAAACAAAATATATGAAAGGATGTTAGATTGTGTGAATTTTCTTTAAATTTTATATATATAAATATATATATATATATACTATATAATATGAATGAATATACTGGGGTGGAATCTGATCAATTTTTTGTTTGAGCAAAAGATAGGAAATAAATTAGATTAATTTTTATCAAAAGTACTAGATAAATATTCAGTTTTTTCCTTGGGAGGTAAAGTATCGGATACTAACTTCAAAAAATACAAAAAAAAATTATGAAATATGGTATAATTTTAAACTCAATTATCTCTTTGATACAAAAACAAAATATGACAAATTATTATAGTTATCACCGTCTAGGATTAAATCGGGACACCTACGTGACAGGCAAGAATACTTGACACTATACTACAACAACTTTGATGTTATTAAATATTAATATCAATTATAATCTCAATACTTTCACGGAATGAAAACTATGAAATGCTTTCAGATTTTGTCATCCTTTATACTTGGGAGTCGGTTGTTATAGTCACCCCATCAAAGTTAATGACAAAGTATGTTAGAAACATTAGTCAGTTGGGTGAGTCAAATATGGTGTAAACTAATGTCTTCTCAATTATGTGATTTTCTTTTACATAATCTACTATGTCTTAAATATAATTTTCCAAAAAATATATTAACAATATAAAACATAGATGAAATAGATGTATGCTTATATAGCATCTACACTAAACATCCTTTAAAGTTAAAATTAATGAATTAATTTTCTTTCAAATAAACTTATGAATTATTTATTAATTTACACCAATATCCTAAATGATATTTCATTTATTTAGAATATATATGATAAATAATATGTATAAAAGTATATGCCTAAGCCAAACATGAGCTCTTATATGATAAAGTTGAACTATAAAATTAAAAAGTATGCCAAA
>NW_017727942.1:8894-9214 GCF_001865875.1 Lupinus angustifolius
AAAGTACTATGTGAAATCTTCAGTTTTTTCCTTGGGAGGTAAAGTATCAGATACTAACTTCAAAAAATACAAAAAAAAAATTATGAAATATAGTATAATTGTAAACTCAATTATGTCTTTGATACAAAAAAAAAATCAAAAATTATTATAGTCATCACCGTCTAGGATTAAATTGGGTCACCTACGTGACAGGCAAGATTACTTGACACTGTACTACAACAACTTTGATGTTATTAAATATTAATATCAATTATAATCTTAATACTTTCACGGAATGAAAACTATGAAATGCTTTCAGATTTTGCCATCCTTTATACTTG
>NW_017727942.1:9314-9660 GCF_001865875.1 Lupinus angustifolius
AAAGTACTATGTGAAATCTTCAGTTTTTTCCTTGGGAGGTAAAGTATCGGATACTAACTTCAAAAAATACAAAAAGAAATGTTGAAATATGGTATAATTGTAAACTCAATTATGTCTTTGATACAAAAAAAATATATAAAAAATTATTATAGTCATCACCGTCTAGGATTAAATCGGGTCACCTACGTGACAGGCAAGAATACTTGACACTATACTACAACAACTTTGATGTTATTAAATATTAATATCAATTATAATCTTAATACTTTCACGGAATGAAAACTATGAAATGCTTTCAGATTTTGCCATCCTTTATACTTGGGAGTCGGTTGTTATAGTCACCCCA
>NW_017727942.1:9760-10425 GCF_001865875.1 Lupinus angustifolius
TGAACTAAAGATGACTTAACCGTTTATATGCATTGTGTTATTCAGGAAATTGTGAATTAGGTTAAGTTATCATTCGATAATGATAAGTTGATTTTCCGCATTTGAGTTACTTAAAGTGATGTCCCGGAAAAGGAAGGTTTTAAAAGGAAACAATTTTATACAATCACCATTTCACAAAAAAAAAATTTACCCGTTTTTCCGCAATGTTTTTGAGAAGTATTTTTTGGGGCGTTACAACTAATATAGTAAGAATTGAACTATAAAAAGTATGCCAAATATGAGCTCTTATATAGTAAGAGTTCAGCTATAAATCATGGATTAATAATATGAACTATTATATTATTAGTGATTCTCAATTTTATTTTCTACCTCATAACTAAAATAAAAAAGAGAGACTATTTTTACAAAAAAAGTAGTTAAAGAAAAGATAATAGATATAAAAATTATATGAGATACACTAGTTAATATCATAGAATAGTCTATATAATTATTTGTTTCATTATTATTTGGTTAAGTTAAAGGTAGGACTATACAATAACCCAGTATAGGCTAGCATAAACTAATCGTTCCTCATATATATAAATAATGATATTAAAATTCATAACTTTTTATTAAATTCTACGCAAGTTGACCTTTTACAAAAATGAATAAAAAATTAATCATTT
>NW_017727942.1:10525-10792 GCF_001865875.1 Lupinus angustifolius
TTTATCAAAAGTACTATGTGAAATCTTCAGTTTTTTCCTTGGGAGGTAAAGTATCGGATACTAACTTCAAAAAATACAAAAAAAAAATGATGAAATATGGTATAATTGTAAACTCAATTATTTCTTTGATACAAAAAAAAAATATGAAAAATTATTATAGTCATCATCGTCTACGATTAAATCGGGTCACCTACGTGACAGGCAAGAATAGTTGACACTATACTACAACAACTTTGATGTTATTAAATATTAATATCAATTATAATC
>NW_017727942.1:10892-11164 GCF_001865875.1 Lupinus angustifolius
ATCGCCAACAGACACTAAACAAAGACATGAACAAACTGAAGCTGTCAGTGTTTCACAAGTCATAAAATGATAAGCATCTCCTAGTGGCTAACTCCAAAGCTAGGGTACTGCCTCTTCCTCAATTCCTGATGCCCCCTCTTGGAACATCACGGACTGGTAGCTCCAAATCCGAGCAAAGCTATCTACCTGACGAGCACACGTCCGAAAAGCAAGCAATAGAAAAGAAGAGAAATAGAGAGAGTAAAACATCTAATGAACATAAATTCATTGAC
>NW_017727942.1:11264-42896 GCF_001865875.1 Lupinus angustifolius
TGTGCATAATGTTAATGATGCATGATGTTTATAACTCAATGTGGGAATCCACTTCCACAAGTGCAATATATACATGTTATGTCATGATCATCCACCTTACACCAATATCCTCGCAATAACCTAGTCGGAAACAAATCAAGAGTACAAGTCCCATACCAAGCCACTTTGTACTCACCCGAAATAACATATCCTTGCAAGGAATTTGAAAGTGTGCATGTCAAGAGGAACACTTTGGAAAGCTCTCCTTGAACGTCATGGTTTTGATGAGGACAACGTGTGCCTAAAAGTGCTTGAAGATAACCAACGATTCAACGTGCTTAAGTCTTTTATTTGGTACTAGGCTTAGACTAGATTCTAGTTTAAGTTGAGTCGAAGGCTTAGGGCACCTAATACATGTCTCACATGCATTTATCTTTTAAATCATTTCATCCATGAGATATGTCATTCATAATATGTTCATGCATTACATAAATACATGTATATATGCATTCTAGGCATAAAACTAAGTGTCAAACATGTATTATCTAAGTGCATAACATATTTGATGTTTTCTATTTGAAAATACATATTTTATTTAGTGTTAATCGATTAACCATACCTTTAATCGATTAACCCAACTGCTGTGAAAAGTGGTTGCCACTGGAACACGTTTTTGTAATGCAGTTAATCGATTAAAGGTTTACGTTAATCGATTAACCTAACTGATTTTTAAGTTGTTAAAACTGAAAAACTGAAAAACAGAATCAGTTATGATTTTTAGTCCCGTTAATCGATTAAGAAGGTATTTAATCGATTATCTGGGGTTCTGGACTGATTCTTTATAAACTGCGTTTTCAGAATTAATCTCATAAGTTGCATGTTGCATTTATTAGAGAGTTAGAGCATTCTACGTGTTAATTGCTGCATCTATTTGTTAATTGCATTAGTGAGTTTAGAAATGAGAGATTCCTTGCTTTAGGATTGAGTGCATTTCATGTTATAATCTCTCACGTTTTCCCTCACATGTTCATGCATATTTTGATGCGTTTTTCATGAAGTTTTATGATTCTGTAACTTCTGTTTTCATAACTAATACTTGTCATTTCACATGTGTTTGTGTTAAATGTGCATTAGAGTAAAGCCTTCATGTTGTATTTGAGCTTAGGTATAGCTTAATATTACTCTTGTAATTCTTGTGTAATTGTTGTGAAAGGGAATCTCTTGGTGTCGTATCACCAGTAGAGATTGTGTGTTTCTTCATAGCTTAGAGTGTAAGAAAAGGAAAGAACGAGAGATTCTTTGGCTGGGGCTACGCCGAAAGAAACGTTTTCTTTATCGGTAGGAAGGGAGTCAAACCATTGGATAGTTTCTTTGATTTCTTGTCATTTGCTAAGTGTTGTAATTGGATAATGTGTTTGTAAATTACATTGATTCGATTATAGTGAAGGAAATCTCCCAAGTCAGCCGGGAGGCCTGGATGTAGTTTGCAGTGGACAGCAAACGAACCAGGATAAAAATTCGAGTTGCAGGATTTGTTTCTCTCTCTCTCTTTACTGTTTTTCAATCGATTTAATTTGTATATTTGATTCAACTAATACATTCTGTTCTTTTGTTGTATTGCAAGCTATTCTGATATACAAATTTGTAAGCTCTGTATTCGTTCTGTTATCGGTTATTTGTTTCGCATTTAATCGTTTCTGTAATTGCTTACTGGTTCTGTTTAATCGATTAATATTCCTGTGTTAATCGATTATACTGTTTCTATTAATCGATTAAAATAGTTTCTGTTTAAAACTGTTTTTTGTGTTAATCGATTAAGACTGTGCTTATAATCGATTATCCTTTTCTCCTTAATCGATTAAATAGGGTTGATTCAGCATTAAGTGTTGATTTGCGAAAAGCGGTAATTCTAACCGCGACACCTATTCAACCCCCCCCTTCTAGGTGTATTGTAACCACTGATACCTAACAAGTGGTATCAGAGCTAGTACGAAGTGCTAGCTCAACCGCGTATTCGTGATCCTAAAGGGAAAAGGAATGGGTTCTTCAAATCCATTTGGTGGTGATGGGTCATCCATTAATCGACCACCAATATTCAGTGGTGAAGGGTATGCCTACTGGAAAGTGCGCATGCAAATTTTTATTGAGGCCATAGACTCGGATATTTGGGAATCCGTAGTCAACGGCCCTTACGTTCCACAACATCTTGTGGACGATCAACCTAAAGATAAACCGAAAAGTTTATGGACCGATGATGAGCGCAAAAAGGTCCAGCATAACCTGCGCGCCAAAAACATCATCACATCGGCCCTATCATATGATGAATTCTTTAGGGTCTCGCAGTGCCATAATGCGAAAGAAATGTGGGACACTTTACAAGTGACTCACGAAGGCACTAGCGAAGTCAAGCGCGCAAGACTGAACGCGCTGACCCACGAATATGAGTTGTTTCGCATGTTACCAAGCGAATCAATATGTGATATGCAAAAGCGATTCACTCATATTGTCAACCATTTAGTTGCTCTCGATAAATCATTTGCTAGAGGTGAACTAACTAATAAAGTTTTGCGTTGTCTTGACAGGAGATGGCAACCAAAGGTGACTGCAATTGTTGAGTCTAAAGATTTAGATTCTATGCCTTTAGCTACTTTATTTGGAAAACTTCAAGAGCATGAAATGGAGTTGGGTCGCTTGACCATGAATGAAGAATCAGACCGGAAGAAGAAGAGCATCACTTTGAAGGCCACGACCTCCAAAGACAAAGAAGAGAAAATTGATGATGAATCTGATTCCGATCTAGATGATGAAACTATGGGTCTCCTAGTCCGAAAATTTAGCAAATTCATTAAAAGAAAAGGAGGACTCAAAAAGTTTCAAAAGAAGGAAGCGAAAGAGTCAACCAGTAAAGGCAAGAATAACAAGGATCGCTTCACTTGCCATGAGTGTGGAAAGGTAGGGCACATGAGGTTTCAGTGTCCAACCTACCTAAAGAAGGTTGATTCAGAGAAGAGCACTCCCAGGGACTTCAAATCCAAGAAAGCTTACATCGTTTGGGATGTACCTGAGGAGGAATCGACATCGAGCACCTATAGTGAGGAGGAGTCAGCAAAGCTGTGTCTGATGGCCAGATCTGACATCAATACAAATTCAGACTCATGCAAGGGCAATGATGAGGTATATTCTGACACCTCATCCACTTCGAATGATTCACCTCCTTATGATGTATTGTATGATGCTTATGTCGAGTTGCATGATGAATTAAAGAAATTGGCTAGAATTAACATTGATAGGAAAAGAATAATCCTGATAAACGAACAAAAAATAAGCCAATTACAAAAAGAATTAGATGAATTAAAACTGGAAAATGAAACTTTAGATCTCATCTATTCTTGTAGTTCATGTAACTGCTCTGCTAGTAACTTATGTCAAAAACCTGTCTGTGAGACTTGCGAGACTTTGCAAGAGGACAATTTTAAACTAAATGAAAAACTCACACGTCTCACAAACAGTAAACTGCAATTAGATAACCTGCTTAATCAAACTAGAAATGTTGGTGATCGAACTGGTCTAGGTTATACTCGCACTGCTAAAAAGAAGCGACCATATAGAAAACCGGTAGCTCAAGCTAAAAACAAATATCATAAGCATTCTCCTACTTGTTTTTATTGTAACACATATGGTCATACTTATCATTCATGCTATATCAAAAAGTATGGTATACCTAGCGGAGTTTATGTATGGAAAAAGAAGGGAGATAATTCCCTAATCACTAACAGAAAAGGACCCAACACCAATTGGGTACCTGAGAAAAGTAAGTAATCTATTTTGCAGGTATGTCTCCGAACACATGGACAAAAATGGTACTTAGATAGTGGGTGTTCGAGGCATATGACAGGTGATAGATCAAATTTCCTGGATCTCTCACTTAAAGGAAAAGGATACGTCACTTATGGAGACAACAACAAGGGAAAGATACTCGGCACAGGAACAGTTGGTAACTCATCCCAAACTCTGATTGATAATGTCCTTTATGTTGAAGGACTAGAACATAACTTGTTGAGTATAAGCCAACTCTGCGATAAAGGTAATCGTGTATCCTTCGATTCTGATTGTTGTGTCATTCGTGATATTTTATCTAATAACGTTAAATTTGTTGGTCACCGTATAAATAATATTTACATGGTTAATTTGGACGATGTCACTACATTATTTTCAAAATGCCTTATTTCTAAAGAAGATGACATCTGGCTATGGCATAGACGTGTTGCACATATCCATATAAAGCATCTAGATAAATTATCATCAAACGAACTAGTTGAGGGGCTACCAAAATTGAATTTTAAAACTAAAGAAATTTGTGACACTTGTCAAAAGTGTAAACAAACCAAAAACTCTTTTAAAAATAAAAATGTGATATCCACCTCAAGACCTTTGGAGCTACTCCATATGGACTTGTTTGGACCATCACAAATCATGAGTTTTGGTGGTAGTTACTACGCTCTAGTTATTGTTGATGATTTCTCTAGATTTACATGGACATTGTTTTTATCATCAAAAAGCGACGCGTTCAAAAATTTTAAAAATCTTGCCAAGCAAATCCAAAACCAACTTAACCTAAAAATAATATATATACGAAGTGATCACGGGGGAGAATTTGAGAACTTTCAGTTCGACAAATTCTGTGATAAGCATGGCATTTTGCATCAGTTCTCTGCTCCTCGCACTCCACAACAAAATGGAGTTGTAGAGAGGAAAAATCGTGTTTTAGAAGAATTAGCGAGAACCATGCTTAACGAAAGTAATACCCCCAAGTACTTCTGGGCTGATGCAGTTCATACTGCATGCTATGTTATAAATCGAGTACTCTTAAGGCCAAACTTGAACAAAACTCCTTATGAACTTTTAAAAGGCCGCAAACCAAATATATCCCATCTTCACGCTTTCGGTTGCAAATGTTTTATATTAAATAATGGAAAGCGGGCCTTAGGGAAATTCGACTCTAAAGCCGATGAGGGAATATTTTTGGGATACTCGATTCATAGCAAAGCGTTCAGAGTCTTTAACAAATATTTAATGCAAGTTGAAGAGTCTATCCATGTACAGTTTGACGAATCTTCTCCAAAAGAGAAGAGAAAGGTCGTTTCTGATGATGTTGCAGGTGCTTTGGAAGAAGCATACTCCAAGGACATGGATAATGAAAAAGGAGCCAATGATGAAGGTCAAATCGAACCTCAAGAGCACTCAGACATGCCTACCGTGTGGAAAACAAAGAAAGCTCACCCAATTGATAAAGTTATAGGTGACATATCTACGGGAGTGGTAACCCGTAGTTCCTTACGAAATTTCTGTAATTTTGTAGCTTTTGTATCGCAAATTGAGCCTAAGACCGTTGATGAGGCCATTGAGGATGTACACTGGGGTATAGCTATGCAAGAAGAGCTAAACCAGTTTGAGCGCAATCATGTGTGGGACTTGGTCCCCAAACCTAATGATCATCCCGTAATTGGTACTCGATGGGTCTTCAGAAATAAACTTGATGAATCTGGCTTAATAATTCGAAATAAAGCACGTTTGGTGGCCAAAGGCTACAACCAGGAGGAGGGTATCGATTATGACGAAACCTACGCTCCTGTAGCCAGACTAGAGGCCATCAGAATGCTTCTTTCCTTTGCATCTTTAATGAACTTCAAACTCTTTCAAATGGATGTAAAAAGCGCCTTCCTGAATGGATACATTCAAGAAGAAGTTTATGTTGACCAACCGCCTGGTTTTGAAAATTTTAAATATCCGAACCATGTTTACAAACTTAAAAAGGCACTATATGGTCTCAAACAAGCTCCTAGAGCTTGGTATGACAGACTTAGTACCTTTCTTTTAGAAAAAGGGTTCGAGAGAGGCTTGGTTGACACAACGCTTTTTATTAGAAAATCAGAAAATCATGTTCTGCTTGTACAAATCTATGTAGATGACATAATATTTGGATCTACTAATGATATCTTGTGTAGAGAATTTTCTGAGATGATGCAGGGGGAGTTCGAAATGTCTATGATGGGAGAACTCACATTCTTTCTAGGATTGCAGATAAAGCAGCTAGAAAGTGGGATATTCATCCATCAGGCGAAATACTGCAAAGAGCTACTCAAGAAATTTGAAATGGACAAATGTAAGGAAGCTTCCACACCTATGGCATCTGCTTGCTACTTAGACAAAGATGAGAAAGGAAAAGCAATCGAGGTAACGAAGTATCGTGGTATGATTGGGTCTTTACTTTACTTAACTGCAAGTAGACCTGATATCATGTTCAGTGTATGCATGTGTGCGAGATATCAATCATCACCTAGAGAATCACACTATATAACTGTTAAAAGAATCATGAGATATCTAAAAGGAACTATTAACATGGGATTATGGTATCCTCGGGATGCCTCACTATCCTTGGTGGGTTATTCCGATTCCGATTTCGCCGGATGTAAGTTGGATCGGAAAAGCACTAGTGGTACTTGCCACCTATTGGGCAGTTCATTAGTAGCATGGCACAGCAAGAAGCAAGCCTGTGTTGCTTTGTCCACCGCTGAAGCGGAATACATTGCCGCTGGTGTGTGTTGCGCTCAAATCCTTTGGATGAAGCAGCAACTTAAGGACTTTGGTCTTAAACTTGAAAAGATCCCAATAAAATGCGATAATACAAGTGCCATTAACCTATCCAAGAATCCCGTTTTGCATTCTAGAACAAAGCATATAGAAATTAGACATCATTTTTTGCGTGACCATGTACAAAAAGGTGACTGTGTTCTTGAATTTGTGGAAACATCTAAACAGTTAGCAGATATTTTCACCAAGCCCCTTCCCAGGGATACCTTCTATGTTCTAAGGAGAGAACTAGGAATTCTTGATGAACAATATCTTGTTTAAAAATTGTTTAGCTGTTTGCATAAATTGTCTTGCTTCTCTATGCCTATGTGTTTCATGTTTGAATGATATATGTTAAAAATGCAAAAATATATCTCTTGATTAACTTCTTAATGTGATTATATATGTCTCGATAAATCTGTAATAATGCATACGTGTGTCCTAAAAAGTCGAAACCACTCTGCTGCCTAAAAACGAAATTTTCTCTGATTTAATCGATTATGCCAATAGTTAATCGATTACCTGGGCTTCATTTCTGGAAAATTCAAATTTTCTAAAACTTAATCGATTAAACAGCCCGTTAATCGATTACCTGGGCAATTTTTTTTGAAAATTCAAATTTTACACTGTTTTAATCGATTAAACCATCCCGTTAATCGATTAAAACCAGTACGTTAAAGGCAAACAGTGTCTCGGTCTTGCACTTTTTCTGACCTTTTCGCAACCTCTTTGCGCCTTGATTTTCTGAAACAGCAACAATACTAATCCAGGTGCAATAGGATTAAGTAAACCTCATCCTAAACCTCTCAAACCTTCCGAAATCATTCTATTTCATCCAAAAATCCACTCAATTCCGAATCATCCAATCCAAACCCTAGGTTAGGCTTTGCCCCTCTGTTCATCAATCTCAGTTTCGAGTTCATCATCTTCAATGGAGCAGAGTCGTCCAAAGCGGGTCAAGACTACAGCAACGCGCATTCGAAGAAGGGAAACCGGCTCACCCTCCACTCGGGACCGCGGTGACCCCTATTATTCCCTCATTTTGCAAGAGACCCGGTTGGCAAAATTTCAAGGCCGCAAGCCTACATACATCAGGTATGCCGACTTAACCTGGTTAGCGGAACAAAACTTTAGTTTTCCGCATGACATGGAGGCTCAAGGAGCCGTTCAGTTTTTGGAATTGAAGGGACGCGTATACCCTGCTCTAGTTAGGGAATTTTACGCTAATTTTAGATACAAGGATGGCAAATATTGGTCCATGATTTCCGGTAATCTGTTTGAGATGAGTGAGGATTTATTTCTGAATGTTGGAGGTTTATCGTCGTCTGGTTTTGGAATAGGGGACTGTTCTTGGGTCAAGGACAATTTTGATCCCGTTGATGTGTATAAGTCATTCCTTCGGGGCCCTCATCTGTATATTCAGGGTCAACTGACCAAGGCAGGGTCACTTTCTGTTGAGAACAGGTTATTGCATTATGTTATTGCTTACATATTAGTGCAGCGGAACACTAATCATGCACAGCCTACTGTGAATGATTTGCGTTTCATGTACGCTGTAAAGAATAACGTGATGATCAATTGGCCTGAGGAGATTCTGAAAATCATGAACAGCGTTTCATTGTCTCAGTCCAAGCTGCTCCCGTATAGCATTTTCATATCCCGCATTGTTGATTATTTGCGCATTGACATTTCTGATACCATCATTACTGAGTACACTGATAAAGATCACTTGGTGGGTGAGAGTCTCATTCATAAGATGGGAATTTACAAGTATGGTACTACATGGCAGTATCAGGAGGACTATACCACCTTTGATCTGGACTTGTCGGATAATGAGCATCAGGAGGATTTGGGTAATCAGAATGCAACTAATCAGGGGGAGTCGTCTGGAACAGCACCTCAGAGCTCTGTGTTTGGTTTAGCTCAGATGGAAGCCATGGAACAACGACTTAACAACCGCATGGATCTGCACTTCCAAGGGCTGAAGGACTCTTATTTTGCAGGTATGGAGCAATACGAGGAACGTCAGAATGCCTACACCGATAACAAAATTCAGGAGCTGAGGACTATGATTCAGTCTACCGCTGAGGCTCAGAATGCCATGTTCTGCTCAGAATTTCAGAAGCTGTCTATGCTTATCCAGGGAAATCAGAACACTGCTGTGCCTGATGATCAGCCTGTCTATCCTCCGCCTCAACCTTAGTTTAGCTGACCTTAGACCTAGGTTATCCTATCCTTAGGTTTATTTTTATCTTGTGGCACCTTCTGGATTTAGTTATCGTTGTTGCTTTCAGAACTGATTCGTATTTTGCTATTTGTCTTTTATTTGACTTTATGGCCTGTACTATTTCATGACTTTCTTTACTCTTTATGCTATGCAAATGTTTGTGTTTTTGCTATAATTATGTCAAAATAGCTTATTTGCCTTAGTGAATGGATCTTGATCATTTGAGATTTAATAATGCTTACAATGCTTAATATTTGATTAAATCTTGCATGCCATTCTCACTTCTTATTAGCTATTTTTTGTCCAATAAAGCGCATTTGTTCAATTTACCCATAAATGAAACAGGTTAATTTGTTAAAACCCAAATTAATTCATTAACATTGTTTTATGATTAACTAATATCTCTTCCTAGCTTTTTTGACCTGGGTTATCTTTTTGATAATGTCAAAAGGGGGAGAAAGGTTGTTTTGTTGCTTCTCAATTGTGCAGGTTGATCGTTATAACAGCTTCCGATAAATGTGCGCATTCCATCAACCTTGCCAACACAATCTTCAAGCTTATTCATCAAGCAATTGTTACTTTAAAATTGATGAACTTGATGTAGAGTTTGTCATCATCAAAAAGGGGGAGATTGAAAGTGTGCATGTCAAGAGGAACACTTTGGAAAGCTCTCCTTGAACGTCATGGTTTTGATGAGGACAACGTGTGCCTAAAAGTGCTTGAAGATAACCAACAATCCAACGTGCTTAAGTCTTTTATTTGGTACTAGGCTTAGACTAGTTTCTAGTTTAAGTTGAGTCGAAGGCTTAGGGCACCTAAAACATGTCTCATATGCATTTATCTTTAAATCATTTCATCCATGAGATATGTTCATTTGATAATATGTTCATGCATTACATAAATACATGTATATATGCATTCTAGGCATAAAACTAAGTGTCAAACATGTATTATCTAAGTGCATAACATATTTGATGTTTTCTATTTGAAAATACATATTTTATTTAGTGTTAATCGATTAACCATACCTTTAATCGATTAACCCAACTGCTGTGTAAAGTGGTTGCCACTGGAACACGTTTTTGTAATGCAGTTAATCGATTAAAGGTTTACGTTAATCGATTAACCTAACTGATTTTTAAGTTGTTGAAACTGAAAAACTGAAAAACAGAATCAGTTATGATTTTTAGTCCCGTTAATCGATTAAGAAGGTATTTAATCGATTATCTGGGGTTCTGGACTGATTCTTTATAAACTGCGTTTTCAGAATTAATCTCATAAGTTGCATGTTGCATTTATTAGAGAGTTAGAGCATTCTACGTGTTAATTGCTGCATCTATTTGTTAATTGCATTAGTGAGTTTAGAAATGAGAGATTCCTTGCTTTAGGATTGAGTGCATTTCATGTTATAATCTCTCACGTTTTCCCTCACATGTTCATGCATATTTTGATGCGTTTTTTCATGAATTTTATGATTCTGTAACTTCTGTTTTCATAACTAATACTTGTCATTTCACATGTGTTTGTGTTAAATGTGCATTAGAGTAAAGCCTTCATGTTGTATTTGAGCTTAGGTATAGCTTAATATTACTCTTGTAATTCTTGTATAATTGTTGTGAAAGGGAATCTCTTGGTGTCGTATCACCAGTAGAGATTGTGTGTTTCTTCATAGCTTAGAGTGTAAGAAAAGGAAAGAACGAGAGATTCTTTGGCTGGGGCTACGCCGAAAGAAACGTTTTCTTTATCGGTAGGAAGGGAGTCAAACCATTGGATAGTTTCTTTGATTTCTTGTCATTTGCTAAGTGTTGTAATTGGATAATGTGTTTGTAAATTACATTGATTCGATTATAGTGAAGGAAATCTCCCAAGTCAGCCGGGAGGCCTGGATGTAGTTTGCAGTGGACAGCAAACGAACCAGGATAAAAATTCGAGTTGCAGGATTTGTTTCTCTCTCTCTCTTTACTGTTTTCAATCGATTTAATTTGTATATTTGATTCAACTAATACATTCTGTTCTTTTGTTGTATTGCAAGCTATTCTGATATACAAATTTGTAAGCTCTGTATTCGTTCTGTTATCGGTTATTTGTTTCGCATTTAATCGTTTCTGTAATTGCTTACTGGTTCTGTTTAATCGATTAATATTCCTGTGTTAATCGATTATACTGTTTCTATTAATCGATTAAAATAGTTTCTGTTTAAAACTGTTTTTTGTGTTAATCGATTAAGACTGTGCTTATAATCGATTATCCTTTTCTCCTTAATCGATTAAATAGGGTTGATTCAGCATTAAGTGTTGATTTGCGAAAAGCGGTAATTCTAACCGCGACACCTATTCAACCCCCCCCTTCTAGGTGTATTGTAACCACTGATACCTAACAAGTGGTATCAGAGCTAGTACGAAGTGCTAGCTCAACCGCGTATTCGTGATCCTAAAGGGAAAAGGAATGGGTTCTTCAAATCCATTTGGTGGTGATGGGTCATCCATTAATCGACCACCAATATTCAGTGGTGAAGGGTATGCCTACTGGAAAGTGCGCATGCAAATTTTTATTGAGGCCATAGACTCGGATATTTGGGAATCCGTAGTCAACGGCCCTTACGTTCCACAACATCTTGTGGACGATCAACCTAAAGATAAACCGAAAAGTTTATGGACCGATGATGAGCGCAAAAAGGTCCAGCATAACCTGCGCGCCAAAAACATCATCACATCGGCCCTATCATATGATGAATTCTTTAGGGTCTCGCAGTGCCATAATGCGAAAGAAATGTGGGACACTTTACAAGTGACTCACGAAGGCACTAGCGAAGTCAAGCGCGCAAGACTGAACGCGCTGACCCACGAATATGAGTTGTTTCGCATGTTACCAAGCGAATCAATATGTGATATGCAAAAGCGATTCACTCATATTGTCAACCATTTAGTTGCTCTCGATAAATCATTTGCTAGAGGTGAACTAACTAATAAAGTTTTGCGTTGTCTTGACAGGAGATGGCAACCAAAGGTGACTGCAATTGTTGAGTCTAAAGATTTAGATTCTATGCCTTTAGCTACTTTATTTGGAAAACTTCAAGAGCATGAAATGGAGTTGGGTCGCTTGACCATGAATGAAGAATCAGACCGGAAGAAGAAGAGCATCACTTTGAAGGCCACGACCTCCAAAGACAAAGAAGAGAAAATTGATGATGAATCTGATTCCGATCTAGATGATGAAACTATGGGTCTCCTAGTCCGAAAATTTAGCAAATTCATTAAAAGAAAAGGAGGACTCAAAAAGTTTCAAAAGAAGGAAGCGAAAGAGTCAACCAGTAAAGGCAAGAATAACAAGGATCGCTTCACTTGCCATGAGTGTGGAAAGGTAGGGCACATGAGGTTTCAGTGTCCAACCTACCTAAAGAAGGTTGATTCAGAGAAGAGCACTCCCAGGGACTTCAAATCCAAGAAAGCTTACATCGTTTGGGATGTACCTGAGGAGGAATCGACATCGAGCACCTATAGTGAGGAGGAGTCAGCAAAGCTGTGTCTGATGGCCAGATCTGACATCAATACAAATTCAGACTCATGCAAGGGCAATGATGAGGTATATTCTGACACCTCATCCACTTCGAATGATTCACCTCCTTATGATGTATTGTATGATGCTTATGTCGAGTTGCATGATGAATTAAAGAAATTGGCTAGAATTAACATTGATAGGAAAAGAATAATCCTGATAAACGAACAAAAAATAAGCCAATTACAAAAAGAATTAGATGAATTAAAACTGGAAAATGAAACTTTAGATCTCATCTATTCTTGTAGTTCATGTAACTGCTCTGCTAGTAACTTATGTCAAAAACCTGTCTGTGAGACTTGCGAGACTTTGCAAGAGGACAATTTTAAACTAAATGAAAAACTCACACGTCTCACAAACAGTAAACTGCAATTAGATAACCTGCTTAATCAAACTAGAAATGTTGGTGATCGAACTGGTCTAGGTTATACTCGCACTGCTAAAAAGAAGCGACCATATAGAAAACCGGTAGCTCAAGCTAAAAACAAATATCATAAGCATTCTCCTACTTGTTTTTATTGTAACACATATGGTCATACTTATCATTCATGCTATATCAAAAAGTATGGTATACCTAGCGGAGTTTATGTATGGAAAAAGAAGGGAGATAATTCCCTAATCACTAACAGAAAAGGACCCAACACCAATTGGGTACCTGAGAAAAGTAAGTAATCTATTTTGCAGGTATGTCTCCGAACACATGGACAAAAATGGTACTTAGATAGTGGGTGTTCGAGGCATATGACAGGTGATAGATCAAATTTCCTGGATCTCTCACTTAAAGGAAAAGGATACGTCACTTATGGAGACAACAACAAGGGAAAGATACTCGGCACAGGAACAGTTGGTAACTCATCCCAAACTCTGATTGATAATGTCCTTTATGTTGAAGGACTAGAACATAACTTGTTGAGTATAAGCCAACTCTGCGATAAAGGTAATCGTGTATCCTTCGATTCTGATTGTTGTGTCATTCGTGATATTTTATCTAATAACGTTAAATTTGTTGGTCACCGTATAAATAATATTTACATGGTTAATTTGGACGATGTCACTACATTATTTTCAAAATGCCTTATTTCTAAAGAAGATGACATCTGGCTATGGCATAGACGTGTTGCACATATCCATATAAAGCATCTAGATAAATTATCATCAAACGAACTAGTTGAGGGGCTACCAAAATTGAATTTTAAAACTAAAGAAATTTGTGACACTTGTCAAAAGTGTAAACAAACCAAAAACTCTTTTAAAAATAAAAATGTGATATCCACCTCAAGACCTTTGGAGCTACTCCATATGGACTTGTTTGGACCATCACAAATCATGAGTTTTGGTGGTAGTTACTACGCTCTAGTTATTGTTGATGATTTCTCTAGATTTACATGGACATTGTTTTTATCATCAAAAAGCGACGCGTTCAAAAATTTTAAAAATCTTGCCAAGCAAATCCAAAACCAACTTAACCTAAAAATAATATATATACGAAGTGATCACGGGGGAGAATTTGAGAACTTTCAGTTCGACAAATTCTGTGATAAGCATGGCATTTTGCATCAGTTCTCTGCTCCTCGCACTCCACAACAAAATGGAGTTGTAGAGAGGAAAAATCGTGTTTTAGAAGAATTAGCGAGAACCATGCTTAACGAAAGTAATACCCCCAAGTACTTCTGGGCTGATGCAGTTCATACTGCATGCTATGTTATAAATCGAGTACTCTTAAGGCCAAACTTGAACAAAACTCCTTATGAACTTTTAAAAGGCCGCAAACCAAATATATCCCATCTTCACGCTTTCGGTTGCAAATGTTTTATATTAAATAATGGAAAGCGGGCCTTAGGGAAATTCGACTCTAAAGCCGATGAGGGAATATTTTTGGGATACTCGATTCATAGCAAAGCGTTCAGAGTCTTTAACAAATATTTAATGCAAGTTGAAGAGTCTATCCATGTACAGTTTGACGAATCTTCTCCAAAAGAGAAGAGAAAGGTCGTTTCTGATGATGTTGCAGGTGCTTTGGAAGAAGCATACTCCAAGGACATGGATAATGAAAAAGGAGCCAATGATGAAGGTCAAATCGAACCTCAAGAGCACTCAGACATGCCTACCGTGTGGAAAACAAAGAAAGCTCACCCAATTGATAAAGTTATAGGTGACATATCTACGGGAGTGGTAACCCGTAGTTCCTTACGAAATTTCTGTAATTTTGTAGCTTTTGTATCGCAAATTGAGCCTAAGACCGTTGATGAGGCCATTGAGGATGTACACTGGGGTATAGCTATGCAAGAAGAGCTAAACCAGTTTGAGCGCAATCATGTGTGGGACTTGGTCCCCAAACCTAATGATCATCCCGTAATTGGTACTCGATGGGTCTTCAGAAATAAACTTGATGAATCTGGCTTAATAATTCGAAATAAAGCACGTTTGGTGGCCAAAGGCTACAACCAGGAGGAGGGTATCGATTATGACGAAACCTACGCTCCTGTAGCCAGACTAGAGGCCATCAGAATGCTTCTTTCCTTTGCATCTTTAATGAACTTCAAACTCTTTCAAATGGATGTAAAAAGCGCCTTCCTGAATGGATACATTCAAGAAGAAGTTTATGTTGACCAACCGCCTGGTTTTGAAAATTTTAAATATCCGAACCATGTTTACAAACTTAAAAAGGCACTATATGGTCTCAAACAAGCTCCTAGAGCTTGGTATGACAGACTTAGTACCTTTCTTTTAGAAAAAGGGTTCGAGAGAGGCTTGGTTGACACAACGCTTTTTATTAGAAAATCAGAAAATCATGTTCTGCTTGTACAAATCTATGTAGATGACATAATATTTGGATCTACTAATGATATCTTGTGTAGAGAATTTTCTGAGATGATGCAGGGGGAGTTCGAAATGTCTATGATGGGAGAACTCACATTCTTTCTAGGATTGCAGATAAAGCAGCTAGAAAGTGGGATATTCATCCATCAGGCGAAATACTGCAAAGAGCTACTCAAGAAATTTGAAATGGACAAATGTAAGGAAGCTTCCACACCTATGGCATCTGCTTGCTACTTAGACAAAGATGAGAAAGGAAAAGCAATCGAGGTAACGAAGTATCGTGGTATGATTGGGTCTTTACTTTACTTAACTGCAAGTAGACCTGATATCATGTTCAGTGTATGCATGTGTGCGAGATATCAATCATCACCTAGAGAATCACACTATATAACTGTTAAAAGAATCATGAGATATCTAAAAGGAACTATTAACATGGGATTATGGTATCCTCGGGATGCCTCACTATCCTTGGTGGGTTATTCCGATTCCGATTTCGCCGGATGTAAGTTGGATCGGAAAAGCACTAGTGGTACTTGCCACCTATTGGGCAGTTCATTAGTAGCATGGCACAGCAAGAAGCAAGCCTGTGTTGCTTTGTCCACCGCTGAAGCGGAATACATTGCCGCTGGTGTGTGTTGCGCTCAAATCCTTTGGATGAAGCAGCAACTTAAGGACTTTGGTCTTAAACTTGAAAAGATCCCAATAAAATGCGATAATACAAGTGCCATTAACCTATCCAAGAATCCCGTTTTGCATTCTAGAACAAAGCATATAGAAATTAGACATCATTTTTTGCGTGACCATGTACAAAAAGGTGACTGTGTTCTTGAATTTGTGGAAACATCTAAACAGTTAGCAGATATTTTCACCAAGCCCCTTCCCAGGGATACCTTCTATGTTCTAAGGAGAGAACTAGGAATTCTTGATGAACAATATCTTGTTTAAAAATTGTTTAGCTGTTTGCATAAATTGTCTTGCTTCTCTATGCCTATGTGTTTCATGTTTGAATGATATATGTTAAAAATGCAAAAATATATCTCTTGATTAACTTCTTAATG
The DNA here is from genome assembly GCF_001865875.1 of Lupinus angustifolius. Classification (NCBI taxonomy): domain Eukaryota; kingdom Viridiplantae; phylum Streptophyta; class Magnoliopsida; order Fabales; family Fabaceae; genus Lupinus; species Lupinus angustifolius. The sequence goes on from NW_017727942.1 coordinate 27,534, forward strand.
TGATTATATATGTCTCGATAAATCTGTAATAATGCATACGTGTGTCCTAAAAAGTCGAAACCACTCTGCTGCCTAAAAACGAAATTTTCTCTGATTTAATCGATTATGCCAATAGTTAATCGATTACCTGGGCTTCATTTCTGGAAAATTCAAATTTTCTAAAACTTAATCGATTAAACAGCCCGTTAATCGATTACCTGGGCAATTTTTTTTGAAAATTCAAATTTTACACTGTTTTAATCGATTAAACCATCCCGTTAATCGATTAAAACCAGTACGTTAAAGGCAAACAGTGTCTCGGTCTTGCACTTTTTCTGACCTTTTCGCAACCTCTTTGCGCCTTGATTTTCTGAAACAGCAACAATACTAATCCAGGTGCAATAGGATTAAGTAAACCTCATCCTAAACCTCTCAAACCTTCCGAAATCATTCTATTTCATCCAAAAATCCACTCAATTCCGAATCATCCAATCCAAACCCTAGGTTAGGCTTTGCCCCTCTGTTCATCAATCTCAGTTTCGAGTTCATCATCTTCAATGGAGCAGAGTCGTCCAAAGCGGGTCAAGACTACAGCAACGCGCATTCGAAGAAGGGAAACCGGCTCACCCTCCACTCGGGACCGCGGTGACCCCTATTATTCCCTCATTTTGCAAGAGACCCGGTTGGCAAAATTTCAAGGCCGCAAGCCTACATACATCAGGTATGCCGACTTAACCTGGTTAGCGGAACAAAACTTTAGTTTTCCGCATGACATGGAGGCTCAAGGAGCCGTTCAGTTTTTGGAATTGAAGGGACGCGTATACCCTGCTCTAGTTAGGGAATTTTACGCTAATTTTAGATACAAGGATGGCAAATATTGGTCCATGATTTCCGGTAATCTGTTTGAGATGAGTGAGGATTTATTTCTGAATGTTGGAGGTTTATCGTCGTCTGGTTTTGGAATAGGGGACTGTTCTTGGGTCAAGGACAATTTTGATCCCGTTGATGTGTATAAGTCATTCCTTCGGGGCCCTCATCTGTATATTCAGGGTCAACTGACCAAGGCAGGGTCACTTTCTGTTGAGAACAGGTTATTGCATTATGTTATTGCTTACATATTAGTGCAGCGGAACACTAATCATGCACAGCCTACTGTGAATGATTTGCGTTTCATGTACGCTGTAAAGAATAACGTGATGATCAATTGGCCTGAGGAGATTCTGAAAATCATGAACAGCGTTTCATTGTCTCAGTCCAAGCTGCTCCCGTATAGCATTTTCATATCCCGCATTGTTGATTATTTGCGCATTGACATTTCTGATACCATCATTACTGAGTACACTGATAAAGATCACTTGGTGGGTGAGAGTCTCATTCATAAGATGGGAATTTACAAGTATGGTACTACATGGCAGTATCAGGAGGACTATACCACCTTTGATCTGGACTTGTCGGATAATGAGCATCAGGAGGATTTGGGTAATCAGAATGCAACTAATCAGGGGGAGTCGTCTGGAACAGCACCTCAGAGCTCTGTGTTTGGTTTAGCTCAGATGGAAGCCATGGAACAACGACTTAACAACCGCATGGATCTGCACTTCCAAGGGCTGAAGGACTCTTATTTTGCAGGTATGGAGCAATACGAGGAACGTCAGAATGCCTACACCGATAACAAAATTCAGGAGCTGAGGACTATGATTCAGTCTACCGCTGAGGCTCAGAATGCCATGTTCTGCTCAGAATTTCAGAAGCTGTCTATGCTTATCCAGGGAAATCAGAACACTGCTGTGCCTGATGATCAGCCTGTCTATCCTCCGCCTCAACCTTAGTTTAGCTGACCTTAGACCTAGGTTATCCTATCCTTAGGTTTATTTTTATCTTGTGGCACCTTCTGGATTTAGTTATCGTTGTTGCTTTCAGAACTGATTCGTATTTTGCTATTTGTCTTTTATTTGACTTTATGGCCTGTACTATTTCATGACTTTCTTTACTCTTTATGCTATGCAAATGTTTGTGTTTTTGCTATAATTATGTCAAAATAGCTTATTTGCCTTAGTGAATGGATCTTGATCATTTGAGATTTAATAATGCTTACAATGCTTAATATTTGATTAAATCTTGCATGCCATTCTCACTTCTTATTAGCTATTTTTTGTCCAATAAAGCGCATTTGTTCAATTTACCCATAAATGAAACAGGTTAATTTGTTAAAACCCAAATTAATTCATTAACATTGTTTTATGATTAACTAATATCTCTTCCTAGCTTTTTTGACCTGGGTTATCTTTTTGATAATGTCAAAAGGGGGAGAAAGGTTGTTTTGTTGCTTCTCAATTGTGCAGGTTGATCGTTATAACAGCTTCCGATAAATGTGCGCATTCCATCAACCTTGCCAACACAATCTTCAAGCTTATTCATCAAGCAATTGTTACTTTAAAATTGATGAACTTGATGTAGAGTTTGTCATCATCAAAAAGGGGGAGATTGAAAGTGTGCATGTCAAGAGGAACACTTTGGAAAGCTCTCCTTGAACGTCATGGTTTTGATGAGGACAACGTGTGCCTAAAAGTGCTTGAAGATAACCAACAATCCAACGTGCTTAAGTCTTTTATTTGGTACTAGGCTTAGACTAGTTTCTAGTTTAAGTTGAGTCGAAGGCTTAGGGCACCTAAAACATGTCTCATATGCATTTATCTTTAAATCATTTCATCCATGAGATATGTTCATTTGATAATATGTTCATGCATTACATAAATACATGTATATATGCATTCTAGGCATAAAACTAAGTGTCAAACATGTATTATCTAAGTGCATAACATATTTGATGTTTTCTATTTGAAAATACATATTTTATTTAGTGTTAATCGATTAACCATACCTTTAATCGATTAACCCAACTGCTGTGTAAAGTGGTTGCCACTGGAACACGTTTTTGTAATGCAGTTAATCGATTAAAGGTTTACGTTAATCGATTAACCTAACTGATTTTTAAGTTGTTGAAACTGAAAAACTGAAAAACAGAATCAGTTATGATTTTTAGTCCCGTTAATCGATTAAGAAGGTATTTAATCGATTATCTGGGGTTCTGGACTGATTCTTTATAAACTGCGTTTTCAGAATTAATCTCATAAGTTGCATGTTGCATTTATTAGAGAGTTAGAGCATTCTACGTGTTAATTGCTGCATCTATTTGTTAATTGCATTAGTGAGTTTAGAAATGAGAGATTCCTTGCTTTAGGATTGAGTGCATTTCATGTTATAATCTCTCACGTTTTCCCTCACATGTTCATGCATATTTTGATGCGTTTTTTCATGAATTTTATGATTCTGTAACTTCTGTTTTCATAACTAATACTTGTCATTTCACATGTGTTTGTGTTAAATGTGCATTAGAGTAAAGCCTTCATGTTGTATTTGAGCTTAGGTATAGCTTAATATTACTCTTGTAATTCTTGTATAATTGTTGTGAAAGGGAATCTCTTGGTGTCGTATCACCAGTAGAGATTGTGTGTTTCTTCATAGCTTAGAGTGTAAGAAAAGGAAAGAACGAGAGATTCTTTGGCTGGGGCTACGCCGAAAGAAACGTTTTCTTTATCGGTAGGAAGGGAGTCAAACCATTGGATAGTTTCTTTGATTTCTTGTCATTTGCTAAGTGTTGTAATTGGATAATGTGTTTGTAAATTACATTGATTCGATTATAGTGAAGGAAATCTCCCAAGTCAGCCGGGAGGCCTGGATGTAGTTTGCAGTGGACAGCAAACGAACCAGGATAAAAATTCGAGTTGCAGGATTTGTTTCTCTCTCTCTCTTTACTGTTTTCAATCGATTTAATTTGTATATTTGATTCAACTAATACATTCTGTTCTTTTGTTGTATTGCAAGCTATTCTGATATACAAATTTGTAAGCTCTGTATTCGTTCTGTTATCGGTTATTTGTTTCGCATTTAATCGTTTCTGTAATTGCTTACTGGTTCTGTTTAATCGATTAATATTCCTGTGTTAATCGATTATACTGTTTCTATTAATCGATTAAAATAGTTTCTGTTTAAAACTGTTTTTTGTGTTAATCGATTAAGACTGTGCTTATAATCGATTATCCTTTTCTCCTTAATCGATTAAATAGGGTTGATTCAGCATTAAGTGTTGATTTGCGAAAAGCGGTAATTCTAACCGCGACACCTATTCAACCCCCCCCTTCTAGGTGTATTGTAACCACTGATACCTAACAAGTGGTATCAGAGCTAGTACGAAGTGCTAGCTCAACCGCGTATTCGTGATCCTAAAGGGAAAAGGAATGGGTTCTTCAAATCCATTTGGTGGTGATGGGTCATCCATTAATCGACCACCAATATTCAGTGGTGAAGGGTATGCCTACTGGAAAGTGCGCATGCAAATTTTTATTGAGGCCATAGACTCGGATATTTGGGAATCCGTAGTCAACGGCCCTTACGTTCCACAACATCTTGTGGACGATCAACCTAAAGATAAACCGAAAAGTTTATGGACCGATGATGAGCGCAAAAAGGTCCAGCATAACCTGCGCGCCAAAAACATCATCACATCGGCCCTATCATATGATGAATTCTTTAGGGTCTCGCAGTGCCATAATGCGAAAGAAATGTGGGACACTTTACAAGTGACTCACGAAGGCACTAGCGAAGTCAAGCGCGCAAGACTGAACGCGCTGACCCACGAATATGAGTTGTTTCGCATGTTACCAAGCGAATCAATATGTGATATGCAAAAGCGATTCACTCATATTGTCAACCATTTAGTTGCTCTCGATAAATCATTTGCTAGAGGTGAACTAACTAATAAAGTTTTGCGTTGTCTTGACAGGAGATGGCAACCAAAGGTGACTGCAATTGTTGAGTCTAAAGATTTAGATTCTATGCCTTTAGCTACTTTATTTGGAAAACTTCAAGAGCATGAAATGGAGTTGGGTCGCTTGACCATGAATGAAGAATCAGACCGGAAGAAGAAGAGCATCACTTTGAAGGCCACGACCTCCAAAGACAAAGAAGAGAAAATTGATGATGAATCTGATTCCGATCTAGATGATGAAACTATGGGTCTCCTAGTCCGAAAATTTAGCAAATTCATTAAAAGAAAAGGAGGACTCAAAAAGTTTCAAAAGAAGGAAGCGAAAGAGTCAACCAGTAAAGGCAAGAATAACAAGGATCGCTTCACTTGCCATGAGTGTGGAAAGGTAGGGCACATGAGGTTTCAGTGTCCAACCTACCTAAAGAAGGTTGATTCAGAGAAGAGCACTCCCAGGGACTTCAAATCCAAGAAAGCTTACATCGTTTGGGATGTACCTGAGGAGGAATCGACATCGAGCACCTATAGTGAGGAGGAGTCAGCAAAGCTGTGTCTGATGGCCAGATCTGACATCAATACAAATTCAGACTCATGCAAGGGCAATGATGAGGTATATTCTGACACCTCATCCACTTCGAATGATTCACCTCCTTATGATGTATTGTATGATGCTTATGTCGAGTTGCATGATGAATTAAAGAAATTGGCTAGAATTAACATTGATAGGAAAAGAATAATCCTGATAAACGAACAAAAAATAAGCCAATTACAAAAAGAATTAGATGAATTAAAACTGGAAAATGAAACTTTAGATCTCATCTATTCTTGTAGTTCATGTAACTGCTCTGCTAGTAACTTATGTCAAAAACCTGTCTGTGAGACTTGCGAGACTTTGCAAGAGGACAATTTTAAACTAAATGAAAAACTCACACGTCTCACAAACAGTAAACTGCAATTAGATAACCTGCTTAATCAAACTAGAAATGTTGGTGATCGAACTGGTCTAGGTTATACTCGCACTGCTAAAAAGAAGCGACCATATAGAAAACCGGTAGCTCAAGCTAAAAACAAATATCATAAGCATTCTCCTACTTGTTTTTATTGTAACACATATGGTCATACTTATCATTCATGCTATATCAAAAAGTATGGTATACCTAGCGGAGTTTATGTATGGAAAAAGAAGGGAGATAATTCCCTAATCACTAACAGAAAAGGACCCAACACCAATTGGGTACCTGAGAAAAGTAAGTAATCTATTTTGCAGGTATGTCTCCGAACACATGGACAAAAATGGTACTTAGATAGTGGGTGTTCGAGGCATATGACAGGTGATAGATCAAATTTCCTGGATCTCTCACTTAAAGGAAAAGGATACGTCACTTATGGAGACAACAACAAGGGAAAGATACTCGGCACAGGAACAGTTGGTAACTCATCCCAAACTCTGATTGATAATGTCCTTTATGTTGAAGGACTAGAACATAACTTGTTGAGTATAAGCCAACTCTGCGATAAAGGTAATCGTGTATCCTTCGATTCTGATTGTTGTGTCATTCGTGATATTTTATCTAATAACGTTAAATTTGTTGGTCACCGTATAAATAATATTTACATGGTTAATTTGGACGATGTCACTACATTATTTTCAAAATGCCTTATTTCTAAAGAAGATGACATCTGGCTATGGCATAGACGTGTTGCACATATCCATATAAAGCATCTAGATAAATTATCATCAAACGAACTAGTTGAGGGGCTACCAAAATTGAATTTTAAAACTAAAGAAATTTGTGACACTTGTCAAAAGTGTAAACAAACCAAAAACTCTTTTAAAAATAAAAATGTGATATCCACCTCAAGACCTTTGGAGCTACTCCATATGGACTTGTTTGGACCATCACAAATCATGAGTTTTGGTGGTAGTTACTACGCTCTAGTTATTGTTGATGATTTCTCTAGATTTACATGGACATTGTTTTTATCATCAAAAAGCGACGCGTTCAAAAATTTTAAAAATCTTGCCAAGCAAATCCAAAACCAACTTAACCTAAAAATAATATATATACGAAGTGATCACGGGGGAGAATTTGAGAACTTTCAGTTCGACAAATTCTGTGATAAGCATGGCATTTTGCATCAGTTCTCTGCTCCTCGCACTCCACAACAAAATGGAGTTGTAGAGAGGAAAAATCGTGTTTTAGAAGAATTAGCGAGAACCATGCTTAACGAAAGTAATACCCCCAAGTACTTCTGGGCTGATGCAGTTCATACTGCATGCTATGTTATAAATCGAGTACTCTTAAGGCCAAACTTGAACAAAACTCCTTATGAACTTTTAAAAGGCCGCAAACCAAATATATCCCATCTTCACGCTTTCGGTTGCAAATGTTTTATATTAAATAATGGAAAGCGGGCCTTAGGGAAATTCGACTCTAAAGCCGATGAGGGAATATTTTTGGGATACTCGATTCATAGCAAAGCGTTCAGAGTCTTTAACAAATATTTAATGCAAGTTGAAGAGTCTATCCATGTACAGTTTGACGAATCTTCTCCAAAAGAGAAGAGAAAGGTCGTTTCTGATGATGTTGCAGGTGCTTTGGAAGAAGCATACTCCAAGGACATGGATAATGAAAAAGGAGCCAATGATGAAGGTCAAATCGAACCTCAAGAGCACTCAGACATGCCTACCGTGTGGAAAACAAAGAAAGCTCACCCAATTGATAAAGTTATAGGTGACATATCTACGGGAGTGGTAACCCGTAGTTCCTTACGAAATTTCTGTAATTTTGTAGCTTTTGTATCGCAAATTGAGCCTAAGACCGTTGATGAGGCCATTGAGGATGTACACTGGGGTATAGCTATGCAAGAAGAGCTAAACCAGTTTGAGCGCAATCATGTGTGGGACTTGGTCCCCAAACCTAATGATCATCCCGTAATTGGTACTCGATGGGTCTTCAGAAATAAACTTGATGAATCTGGCTTAATAATTCGAAATAAAGCACGTTTGGTGGCCAAAGGCTACAACCAGGAGGAGGGTATCGATTATGACGAAACCTACGCTCCTGTAGCCAGACTAGAGGCCATCAGAATGCTTCTTTCCTTTGCATCTTTAATGAACTTCAAACTCTTTCAAATGGATGTAAAAAGCGCCTTCCTGAATGGATACATTCAAGAAGAAGTTTATGTTGACCAACCGCCTGGTTTTGAAAATTTTAAATATCCGAACCATGTTTACAAACTTAAAAAGGCACTATATGGTCTCAAACAAGCTCCTAGAGCTTGGTATGACAGACTTAGTACCTTTCTTTTAGAAAAAGGGTTCGAGAGAGGCTTGGTTGACACAACGCTTTTTATTAGAAAATCAGAAAATCATGTTCTGCTTGTACAAATCTATGTAGATGACATAATATTTGGATCTACTAATGATATCTTGTGTAGAGAATTTTCTGAGATGATGCAGGGGGAGTTCGAAATGTCTATGATGGGAGAACTCACATTCTTTCTAGGATTGCAGATAAAGCAGCTAGAAAGTGGGATATTCATCCATCAGGCGAAATACTGCAAAGAGCTACTCAAGAAATTTGAAATGGACAAATGTAAGGAAGCTTCCACACCTATGGCATCTGCTTGCTACTTAGACAAAGATGAGAAAGGAAAAGCAATCGAGGTAACGAAGTATCGTGGTATGATTGGGTCTTTACTTTACTTAACTGCAAGTAGACCTGATATCATGTTCAGTGTATGCATGTGTGCGAGATATCAATCATCACCTAGAGAATCACACTATATAACTGTTAAAAGAATCATGAGATATCTAAAAGGAACTATTAACATGGGATTATGGTATCCTCGGGATGCCTCACTATCCTTGGTGGGTTATTCCGATTCCGATTTCGCCGGATGTAAGTTGGATCGGAAAAGCACTAGTGGTACTTGCCACCTATTGGGCAGTTCATTAGTAGCATGGCACAGCAAGAAGCAAGCCTGTGTTGCTTTGTCCACCGCTGAAGCGGAATACATTGCCGCTGGTGTGTGTTGCGCTCAAATCCTTTGGATGAAGCAGCAACTTAAGGACTTTGGTCTTAAACTTGAAAAGATCCCAATAAAATGCGATAATACAAGTGCCATTAACCTATCCAAGAATCCCGTTTTGCATTCTAGAACAAAGCATATAGAAATTAGACATCATTTTTTGCGTGACCATGTACAAAAAGGTGACTGTGTTCTTGAATTTGTGGAAACATCTAAACAGTTAGCAGATATTTTCACCAAGCCCCTTCCCAGGGATACCTTCTATGTTCTAAGGAGAGAACTAGGAATTCTTGATGAACAATATCTTGTTTAAAAATTGTTTAGCTGTTTGCATAAATTGTCTTGCTTCTCTATGCCTATGTGTTTCATGTTTGAATGATATATGTTAAAAATGCAAAAATATATCTCTTGATTAACTTCTTAATGTGATTATATATGTCTCGATAAATCTGTAATAATGCATACGTGTGTCCTAAAAAGTCGAAACCACTCTGCTGCCTAAAAACGAAATTTTCTCTGATTTAATCGATTATGCCAATAGTTAATCGATTACCTGGGCTTCATTTCTGGAAAATTCAAATTTTCTAAAACTTAATCGATTAAACAGCCCGTTAATCGATTACCTGGGCAATTTTTTTTGAAAATTCAAATTTTACACTGTTTTAATCGATTAAACCATCCCGTTAATCGATTAAAACCAGTACGTTAAAGGCAAACAGTGTCTCGGTCTTGCACTTTTTCTGACCTTTTCGCAACCTCTTTGCGCCTTGATTTTCTGAAACAGCAACAATACTAATCCAGGTGCAATAGGATTAAGTAAACCTCATCCTAAACCTCTCAAACCTTCCGAAATCATTCTATTTCATCCAAAAATCCACTCAATTCCGAATCATCCAATCCAAACCCTAGGTTAGGCTTTGCCCCTCTGTTCATCAATCTCAGTTTCGAGTTCATCATCTTCAATGGAGCAGAGTCGTCCAAAGCGGGTCAAGACTACAGCAACGCGCATTCGAAGAAGGGAAACCGGCTCACCCTCCACTCGGGACCGCGGTGACCCCTATTATTCCCTCATTTTGCAAGAGACCCGGTTGGCAAAATTTCAAGGCCGCAAGCCTACATACATCAGGTATGCCGACTTAACCTGGTTAGCGGAACAAAACTTTAGTTTTCCGCATGACATGGAGGCTCAAGGAGCCGTTCAGTTTTTGGAATTGAAGGGACGCGTATACCCTGCTCTAGTTAGGGAATTTTACGCTAATTTTAGATACAAGGATGGCAAATATTGGTCCATGATTTCCGGTAATCTGTTTGAGATGAGTGAGGATTTATTTCTGAATGTTGGAGGTTTATCGTCGTCTGGTTTTGGAATAGGGGACTGTTCTTGGGTCAAGGACAATTTTGATCCCGTTGATGTGTATAAGTCATTCCTTCGGGGCCCTCATCTGTATATTCAGGGTCAACTGACCAAGGCAGGGTCACTTTCTGTTGAGAACAGGTTATTGCATTATGTTATTGCTTACATATTAGTGCAGCGGAACACTAATCATGCACAGCCTACTGTGAATGATTTGCGTTTCATGTACGCTGTAAAGAATAACGTGATGATCAATTGGCCTGAGGAGATTCTGAAAATCATGAACAGCGTTTCATTGTCTCAGTCCAAGCTGCTCCCGTATAGCATTTTCATATCCCGCATTGTTGATTATTTGCGCATTGACATTTCTGATACCATCATTACTGAGTACACTGATAAAGATCACTTGGTGGGTGAGAGTCTCATTCATAAGATGGGAATTTACAAGTATGGTACTACATGGCAGTATCAGGAGGACTATACCACCTTTGATCTGGACTTGTCGGATAATGAGCATCAGGAGGATTTGGGTAATCAGAATGCAACTAATCAGGGGGAGTCGTCTGGAACAGCACCTCAGAGCTCTGTGTTTGGTTTAGCTCAGATGGAAGCCATGGAACAACGACTTAACAACCGCATGGATCTGCACTTCCAAGGGCTGAAGGACTCTTATTTTGCAGGTATGGAGCAATACGAGGAACGTCAGAATGCCTACACCGATAACAAAATTCAGGAGCTGAGGACTATGATTCAGTCTACCGCTGAGGCTCAGAATGCCATGTTCTGCTCAGAATTTCAGAAGCTGTCTATGCTTATCCAGGGAAATCAGAACACTGCTGTGCCTGATGATCAGCCTGTCTATCCTCCGCCTCAACCTTAGTTTAGCTGACCTTAGACCTAGGTTATCCTATCCTTAGGTTTATTTTTATCTTGTGGCACCTTCTGGATTTAGTTATCGTTGTTGCTTTCAGAACTGATTCGTATTTTGCTATTTGTCTTTTATTTGACTTTATGGCCTGTACTATTTCATGACTTTCTTTACTCTTTATGCTATGCAAATGTTTGTGTTTTTGCTATAATTATGTCAAAATAGCTTATTTGCCTTAGTGAATGGATCTTGATCATTTGAGATTTAATAATGCTTACAATGCTTAATATTTGATTAAATCTTGCATGCCATTCTCACTTCTTATTAGCTATTTTTTGTCCAATAAAGCGCATTTGTTCAATTTACCCATAAATGAAACAGGTTAATTTGTTAAAACCCAAATTAATTCATTAACATTGTTTTATGATTAACTAATATCTCTTCCTAGCTTTTTTGACCTGGGTTATCTTTTTGATAATGTCAAAAGGGGGAGAAAGGTTGTTTTGTTGCTTCTCAATTGTGCAGGTTGATCGTTATAACAGCTTCCGATAAATGTGCGCATTCCATCAACCTTGCCAACACAATCTTCAAGCTTATTCATCAAGCAATTGTTACTTTAAAATTGATGAACTTGATGTAGAGTTTGTCATCATCAAAAAGGGGGAGATTGAAAGTGTGCATGTCAAGAGGAACACTTTGGAAAGCTCTCCTTGAACGTCATGGTTTTGATGAGGACAACGTGTGCCTAAAAGTGCTTGAAGATAACCAACAATCCAACGTGCTTAAGTCTTTTATTTGGTACTAGGCTTAGACTAGTTTCTAGTTTAAGTTGAGTCGAAGGCTTAGGGCACCTAAAACATGTCTCATATGCATTTATCTTTAAATCATTTCATCCATGAGATATGTTCATTTGATAATATGTTCATGCATTACATAAATACATGTATATATGCATTCTAGGCATAAAACTAAGTGTCAAACATGTATTATCTAAGTGCATAACATATTTGATGTTTTCTATTTGAAAATACATATTTTATTTAGTGTTAATCGATTAACCATACCTTTAATCGATTAACCCAACTGCTGTGTAAAGTGGTTGCCACTGGAACACGTTTTTGTAATGCAGTTAATCGATTAAAGGTTTACGTTAATCGATTAACCTAACTGATTTTTAAGTTGTTGAAACTGAAAAACTGAAAAACAGAATCAGTTATGATTTTTAGTCCCGTTAATCGATTAAGAAGGTATTTAATCGATTATCTGGGGTTCTGGACTGATTCTTTATAAACTGCGTTTTCAGAATTAATCTCATAAGTTGCATGTTGCATTTATTAGAGAGTTAGAGCATTCTACGTGTTAATTGCTGCATCTATTTGTTAATTGCATTAGTGAGTTTAGAAATGAGAGATTCCTTGCTTTAGGATTGAGTGCATTTCATGTTATAATCTCTCACGTTTTCCCTCACATGTTCATGCATATTTTGATGCGTTTTTTCATGAATTTTATGATTCTGTAACTTCTGTTTTCATAACTAATACTTGTCATTTCACATGTGTTTGTGTTAAATGTGCATTAGAGTAAAGCCTTCATGTTGTATTTGAGCTTAGGTATAGCTTAATATTACTCTTGTAATTCTTGTATAATTGTTGTGAAAGGGAATCTCTTGGTGTCGTATCACCAGTAGAGATTGTGTGTTTCTTCATAGCTTAGAGTGTAAGAAAAGGAAAGAACGAGAGATTCTTTGGCTGGGGCTACGCCGAAAGAAACGTTTTCTTTATCGGTAGGAAGGGAGTCAAACCATTGGATAGTTTCTTTGATTTCTTGTCATTTGCTAAGTGTTGTAATTGGATAATGTGTTTGTAAATTACATTGATTCGATTATAGTGAAGGAAATCTCCCAAGTCAGCCGGGAGGCCTGGATGTAGTTTGCAGTGGACAGCAAACGAACCAGGATAAAAATTCGAGTTGCAGGATTTGTTTCTCTCTCTCTCTTTACTGTTTTCAATCGATTTAATTTGTATATTTGATTCAACTAATACATTCTGTTCTTTTGTTGTATTGCAAGCTATTCTGATATACAAATTTGTAAGCTCTGTATTCGTTCTGTTATCGGTTATTTGTTTCGCATTTAATCGTTTCTGTAATTGCTTACTGGTTCTGTTTAATCGATTAATATTCCTGTGTTAATCGATTATACTGTTTCTATTAATCGATTAAAATAGTTTCTGTTTAAAACTGTTTTTTGTGTTAATCGATTAAGACTGTGCTTATAATCGATTATCCTTTTCTCCTTAATCGATTAAATAGGGTTGATTCAGCATTAAGTGTTGATTTGCGAAAAGCGGTAATTCTAACCGCGACACCTATTCAACCCCCCCCTTCTAGGTGTATTGTAACCACTGATACCTAACAAGTGGTATCAGAGCTAGTACGAAGTGCTAGCTCAACCGCGTATTCGTGATCCTAAAGGGAAAAGGAATGGGTTCTTCAAATCCATTTGGTGGTGATGGGTCATCCATTAATCGACCACCAATATTCAGTGGTGAAGGGTATGCCTACTGGAAAGTGCGCATGCAAATTTTTATTGAGGCCATAGACTCGGATATTTGGGAATCCGTAGTCAACGGCCCTTACGTTCCACAACATCTTGTGGACGATCAACCTAAAGATAAACCGAAAAGTTTATGGACCGATGATGAGCGCAAAAAGGTCCAGCATAACCTGCGCGCCAAAAACATCATCACATCGGCCCTATCATATGATGAATTCTTTAGGGTCTCGCAGTGCCATAATGCGAAAGAAATGTGGGACACTTTACAAGTGACTCACGAAGGCACTAGCGAAGTCAAGCGCGCAAGACTGAACGCGCTGACCCACGAATATGAGTTGTTTCGCATGTTACCAAGCGAATCAATATGTGATATGCAAAAGCGATTCACTCATATTGTCAACCATTTAGTTGCTCTCGATAAATCATTTGCTAGAGGTGAACTAACTAATAAAGTTTTGCGTTGTCTTGACAGGAGATGGCAACCAAAGGTGACTGCAATTGTTGAGTCTAAAGATTTAGATTCTATGCCTTTAGCTACTTTATTTGGAAAACTTCAAGAGCATGAAATGGAGTTGGGTCGCTTGACCATGAATGAAGAATCAGACCGGAAGAAGAAGAGCATCACTTTGAAGGCCACGACCTCCAAAGACAAAGAAGAGAAAATTGATGATGAATCTGATTCCGATCTAGATGATGAAACTATGGGTCTCCTAGTCCGAAAATTTAGCAAATTCATTAAAAGAAAAGGAGGACTCAAAAAGTTTCAAAAGAAGGAAGCGAAAGAGTCAACCAGTAAAGGCAAGAATAACAAGGATCGCTTCACTTGCCATGAGTGTGGAAAGGTAGGGCACATGAGGTTTCAGTGTCCAACCTACCTAAAGAAGGTTGATTCAGAGAAGAGCACTCCCAGGGACTTCAAATCCAAGAAAGCTTACATCGTTTGGGATGTACCTGAGGAGGAATCGACATCGAGCACCTATAGTGAGGAGGAGTCAGCAAAGCTGTGTCTGATGGCCAGATCTGACATCAATACAAATTCAGACTCATGCAAGGGCAATGATGAGGTATATTCTGACACCTCATCCACTTCGAATGATTCACCTCCTTATGATGTATTGTATGATGCTTATGTCGAGTTGCATGATGAATTAAAGAAATTGGCTAGAATTAACATTGATAGGAAAAGAATAATCCTGATAAACGAACAAAAAATAAGCCAATTACAAAAAGAATTAGATGAATTAAAACTGGAAAATGAAACTTTAGATCTCATCTATTCTTGTAGTTCATGTAACTGCTCTGCTAGTAACTTATGTCAAAAACCTGTCTGTGAGACTTGCGAGACTTTGCAAGAGGACAATTTTAAACTAAATGAAAAACTCACACGTCTCACAAACAGTAAACTGCAATTAGATAACCTGCTTAATCAAACTAGAAATGTTGGTGATCGAACTGGTCTAGGTTATACTCGCACTGCTAAAAAGAAGCGACCATATAGAAAACCGGTAGCTCAAGCTAAAAACAAATATCATAAGCATTCTCCTACTTGTTTTTATTGTAACACATATGGTCATACTTATCATTCATGCTATATCAAAAAGTATGGTATACCTAGCGGAGTTTATGTATGGAAAAAGAAGGGAGATAATTCCCTAATCACTAACAGAAAAGGACCCAACACCAATTGGGTACCTGAGATGATTGGAAATAAATTAGATTAATTTTTTATCAAAAGTACTATGTGAAAT
>NW_017727943.1:0-689 GCF_001865875.1 Lupinus angustifolius
AGGATGAGGACGCGAATGAGGATGAGGATAAGATGAGGACGAGGAAGAGGATAGGATTATGACGAGCTTGAGGATGAGGACAGGATGTGGATGAGGACGAGGATGAGTATAAGATGAGGACGAGGATGAGTAAGTGGATGAGGATGAGGATGACGTTGAGTAAGTGGATGAGGATGAGGATGAGGATGAGGATAATGATAGGATGAGGATGACCATGAGGATGAGAATGAGGATGAGGATAGGATGACGATGAGGACGAGGACGAGGATGAGGATAGGATGAGGATAGGATGAGGATAGGATGTGGATGAGGATGAGGATGAGGGTAGGATGGGGACGAGGATGAGTAAGTGGATGAGAATGAGGATGACGTTGAGTAAGTGGATGAGGATGAGGATGAGGATAATGATAGGATGAGGATGACCATGAGGATGAGAATGAGGATGAGGATAGGATGACGATGAGGACGAGGACGAGGATGAGGATAGGATGAGGATAGGATGAGGATAGGATGTGGATGAGGATGAGGATGAGGGTAGGATGGGGACGAGGATGAGTAAGTGGATGAGAATGAGGATGACGTTGAGTAAGTGGATGAGGATGAGGATGAGGATAATGATAGGATGAGGATGACCATGAGGATGAGAATGAGGATGAGGATAGGATGACGATGAGGACGAGGATAGGATG
>NW_017727943.1:789-1386 GCF_001865875.1 Lupinus angustifolius
TGAGGACGAGAATGAGAGTGAGGATAGGATGAGGATGAGAATGTGGAAGAGGATGCCGATAGGATGTGGAAGAGGATGAGGATGAGGAAGAGGATGAGGATAGGATAAGGACGAGAATGAGGATGAGGACTACCAAGAGGATGAGGATAGGAGGAGGACGAGAATGAGGATGAGGATGAGGATGAGGATTAGGATGAGGATGAGGATGAGAATAGGATCCGTATGAGGATGAGGCTGAGGAGGAGGATAGGATCAGGATGAGGAGTTGAATAGGAGGATGATGAGAATAAGAATGATGATGAGGACGAGGATGAGGACAGGATAGGATTAGGATGAGGATGTGGATGAGAATGAGAATGTAGAAGAGGATGAGGATGAGGATAAGGATGACAATGAGGATAGGATGAGGATGAGGATAGGAGGAGGATGAGAATGAGGACAGGATGAAGAGGAGGACGAGGACGAGGACGAGGATGAGGATAGGATGAGGACGAGGATGCGAAAGAGGATGAGGATAAGGAAGAGGATAGGATGAGGATGAGGATGAGGATAGGATAACGAAGAGGATGAGGATGAGGATAGGATAAGGAAGAGGAT